>NC_141778.1:21327189-21367933 GCF_054643075.1 Acanthaster planci | reverse complement strand
CCTGTTGGAATTTACTTTCTAGATGAAAGTAAGAAATGGGACTAACTTTTCAAGGAGAACGTGTCTGAAGTTAAAACTTTCAGGATTTCATAGATACCTCCAGTACTCTTTGCAGTAAAAATTTCAGCCAAATCCGTGTCGGTCACCTTTGCCCTCCAAAAGCACAAAATTTCATGACCGCGGACCTGTCGGAATTGACTTTCTAGACCATAGTAAGAAATGGGCCTAACTTTTCAAGGAGGAATTCTTTGAAGTTGAAACTCTCAGGATTTCATAGATATCTCCAATACTCTTTGCAGTAAAAATTTCAGCCAAATCCGTGTCGGTCACCTTTGCCCCCAAAAATAAAAAAATTCCATGACCCCGGACCTGTCGGAATTTACTTTCTAGATGAAAGTAAGAAAAGGGCCTAACTTTTCAAGGAGGAAGTCTCTGAAGTTAAAACTTTCAGGATATCATAGATACCTCCAGTACTCTTTGCAGTAAAAATTTCAGCCAAATCCGTGTCGGTCACCTTTGCCCTCCAAAAGCACAAAATTTCATGACCGCGGACCTGTCGGAATTGACTTTCTAGACCATAGTAAGAAATGGGCCTAACTTTTCAAGGAGGAATTCTCTGAAGTTGAAACTCTCAGGATTTCATAAATACCTCCAGTACTCTTTGCAGTAGAGATTTCAGCCAAATCCGTGTCGGTCACCTTTGCCCCCAAAAATAAAAAAATTCCATGACCCCGGACCTGTCGGAATTGACTTTCTTGGCAATACTAAAAAATGGGCCTAACTTTTCAAGGAGGAAGTCTCTGAAGTTGAAACTTTCAGGATTTCGTACATACCTTCAGTACTGTTTGCAGTAAAAATTTCAGCCAAATCCGTGTCGGTCACCTTTGCCCCCAAAAATAAAAAAATTCCATGACCCCGGACCTGTCGGAATTTACTTTCTAGATGAAAGTAAGAAATGGGCCTAACTTTTCAAGGAGGAAGTCTCTGAAGTTAAAACTTTCAGGATATCATAGATACCTCCAGTACTCTTTGCAGTAAAAATTTCAGCCAAATCCGTGTCGGTCACCTTTGCCCTCCAAAAGCACAAAATTTCATGACCGCGGACCTGTCGGAATTGACTTTCTAGACCATAGTAAGAAATGGGCCTAACTTTTCAAGGAGGAATTCTCTGAAGTTGAAACTCTCAGGATTTCATAAATACCTCCAGTACTCTTTGCAGTAGAGATTTCAGCCAAATCCGTGTCGGTCACCTTTGCCCCCAAAAATAAAAAAATTCCATGACCCCGGACCTGTCGGAATTGACTTTCTTGGCAATACTAAAAAATGGGCCTAACTTTTCAAGGAGGAAGTCTCTGAAGTTGAAACTTTCAGGATTTCGTACATACCTTCAGTACTCTTTGCAGTAAAAATTTCAGCCAAATCCGTGTCGGTCACCTTTGCCCCCAAAAATAAAAAATTCCATGACCCCGGACCTGTCGGAATTTACTTTCTAGATGAAAGTAAGAAATGGGCCTAACTTTTCAAGGAGGAAGTCTCTGAAGTTAAAACTTTCAGGATATCATAGATACCTCCAGTACTCTTTGCAGTAAAAATTTCAGCCAAATCCGTGTCGGTCACCTTTGCCCTCCAAAAGCACAAAATTTCATGACCGCGGACCTGTCGGAATTGACTTTCTAGACCATAGTAAGAAATGGGCCTAACTTTTCAAGGAGGAATTCTCTGAAGTTGAAACTCTCAGGATTTCATAAATACCTCCAGTACTCTTTGCAGTAGAGATTTCAGCCAAATCCGTGTCGGTCACCTTTGCCCCCAAAAATAAAAAAATTCCATGACCCCGGACCTGTCGGAATTGACTTTCTAGATGAAAGGAAGAAAAGGGCCTAACTTTTCAAGGAAGAAGTCTCTGAAGTTAAAACTTTCAGGATATCATAGATACCTCCAGTACTCTTTGCAGTAAAAATTTCAGCCAAATCCGTGTCGGTCACCTTTGCCCCCCAAAAGCACAAAATTTCATGACCGCGGACCTGTCGGAATTGACTTTCTAGACCATAGTAAGAAATGGGCCTAACTTTTCAAGGAGGAATTCTCTGAAGTTGAAACTCTCAGGATTTCATAGATACCTCCAGTACTCTTTGCAGTAGAGATTTCAGCCAAATCCGTGTCGGTCACCTTTGCCCCCCAAAATAAAAAAATTCCATGACCCCGGACCTGTCGGAATTGACTTTCTTGGCAATACTAAAAAATGGGCCTAACTTTTCAAGGAGGAAGTCTCTGAAGTTGAAACTTTCATGATTTCATACATACCTCCAGTACTCTTTGCAGTAGAAATTTCAGCCAAATCCGTGTCGGTCACCTTTGCCCCCAAAAACCAAAAAATTTCATGACCCCGGACCTGTCGGAATTGACTTTCTAGACCATAGTAAGAAATGGGCCTAACTTTTCAAGGAGGAAGTCTCTGAAGTTGAAACTTTCAGGATTTCGTACATACCTTCAGTACTGTTTGCAGTAAAAATTTCAGCCAAATCCGTGTCGGTCACCTTTGCCCCCAAAAATAAAAAAATTCCATGACCCCGGACCTGTTGGAATTTACTTTCTAGATGAAAGTAAGAAATGGGACTAACTTTTCAAGGAGAACATGTCTGAAGTTGAAACTTTCAGGATTTCATAGATACCTCCAGTACTCTTTGCAGTAAAAATTTCAGCCAAATCCGTGTCGGTCACCTTTGCCCTCCAAAAGCACAAAATTTCATGACCGCGGACCTGTCGGAATTGACTTTCTAGACCATAGTAAGAAATGGGCCTAACTTTTCAAGGAGGAAGTCTCTGAAGTTGAAACTCTCAGGATTTCATAAATACCTCCAGTACTCTTTGCAGTAGAGATTTCAGCCAAATCCGTGTCGGTCACCTTTGCCCCCAAAAATAAAAAAATTCCATGACCCCGGACCTGTCGGAATTGACTTTCTTGGCAATACTAAAAAATGGGCCTAACTTTTCAAGGAGGAAGTCTCTGAAGTTAAAACTTTCAGGATATCATAGATACCTCCAGTACTCTTTGCAGTAAAAATTTCAGCCAAATCCGTGTCGGTCACCTTTGCCCCCCAAAAGCACAAAATTTCATGACCGCGGACCTGTCGGAATTGACTTTCTAGACCATAGTAAGAAATGGGCTTAACTTTTCAAGGAGGAATTCTCTGAAATTGAAACTCTCAGGATTTCATAGATACCTCCAGTACTCTTTGCAGTAGAGATTTCAGCCAAATCCGTGTCGGTCGCCTTTTCCCCCAAAAATAAAAAAATTCCATGACCCCGGACCTGTCGGAATAGACTTTCTAGATCATAGTAAGAAATGGGCCTAACTTTTCAAGGAGGAAGTCTCTGAAGTTGAAACTTTCAGGATTTCATAGATACCTCCAGTACTCTTTGCTTTAAAAATTTCTGCCAAATCCGTGTCGGTCACCTTTGCCCCCAAAAATAAAAAAATTCCATGACCCCGGACCTTTTGGAATTTACTTTCTAGATGAAAGTAAGAAATGGGACTAACTTTTCAAGGAGGAAGTCTCTGAAGTTAAAACTTTCAGGATATCATAGATACCTCCAGTACTCTTTGCAGTAAAAATTTCAGCCAAATCCGTGTCGGTCACCTTTGCCCTCCAAAAGCACAAAATTTCATGACCGCGGACCTGTCGGAATTGACTTTCTAGACCATAGTAAGAAATGGGCCTAACTTTTCAAGGAGGAAGTCTCTGAAGTTGAAACTCTCAGGATTTCATAAATACTTCCAGTACTCTTTGCAGTAGAGATTTCAGCCAAATCCGTGTCGGTCACCTTTGCCCCCAAAAATAAAAAAATTTCATGACCCCGGACCTGTTGGAATTTACTTTCTAGATGAAAGTAAGAAATGAGACTAACTTTTCAAGGAGGAAGTCTCTGAAGTTGAAACTTTCATGATTTCATAGATACCTCCAGTACTCTTTGCAGTAAAAATTTCAGCCAAATCCGTGTCCGTCACCTTTGCCCCCAAAAATAAAAAAATTTCATGACCCCGGACCTGTTGGAATTTACTTTCTAGATGAAAGTAAGAAATGGGCCTAACTTTTCAAGGAGAAAGTGTCTGAAGTTAAAACTTTCAGGATATCATAGATACCTCCAGTACTCTTTGCAGTAGAGATTTCAGCCAAATCCGTGTCGGTCACCTTTGCCCCCCAAAATAAAAAAATTCCATGACCCCGGACCTGTCGGAATCGACTTTCTTGGCAATACTAAAAAATGGGCCTAACTTTTCAAGGAGGAAGTCTCTGAAGTTGAAACTTTCAGGATTTCATAGATACCTCCAGTACTCTTTGCTTTAAAAATTTCTGCCAAATCCGTGTCGGTCACCTTTGCCCCCAAAAACCAAAAAATTTCATGACCCCGGACCTGTCGGAATTGACTTTCTAGACCATAGTAAGAAATGGGCCTAACTTTTCAAGGAGGAAGTCTCTGAAGTTAAAACTTTCATGATTTCATAGATACCTCCAGTACTCTTTGCAGTAGAAATTTCAGCCAAATCCGTGTCGGTCACCTTTGCCCCCAAAAACCAAAAAATTTCATGACCCCGGACCTGTCGGAATTGACTTTCTAGATGAAAGTAAGAAATGGGCCTAACTTTTCAAGGAGGAAGTCTCTGAAGTTAAAACTTTCAGGATATCATAGATACCTCCAGTAGTCTTTGCAGTAAAAATTTCAGCCAAATCCGTGTCGGTCACCTTTGCCCCCCAAAAGCACAAAATTTCATGACCGCGGACCTGTCGGAATTGACTTTCTAGACCATAGTAAGAAATGGGCCTAACTTTTCAAGGAGGAATTCTCTGAAATTGAAACTCTCAGGATTTCATAGATACCTCCAGTACTCTTTGCAGTAGAGATTTCAGCCAAATCCGTGTCGGTCGCCTTTTCCCCCAAAAATAAAAAAATTCCATGACCCCGGACCTGTCGGAATAGACTTTCTAGATCATAGTAAGAAATGGGCCTAACTTTTCAAGGAGGAAGTCTCTGAAGTTGAAACTTTCAGGATTTCATAGATACCTCCAGTACTCTTTGCAGTAAAAATTTCGGCCAAATCCGTGTCGGTCACCTTTGCCCCCAAAAATAAAAAAATTC
Source organism: Acanthaster planci (assembly GCF_054643075.1). NCBI lineage: Eukaryota > Metazoa > Echinodermata > Asteroidea > Valvatida > Acanthasteridae > Acanthaster > Acanthaster planci. The sequence goes on along the minus strand of NC_141778.1, from coordinate 21,362,794 downwards.
CATGACCCCGGACCTGTTGGAATTTACTTTCTAGATGAAAGTAAGAAATGGGACTAACTTTTCAAGGAGGAAGTCTCTGAAGTTGAAACTTTCAGGATTTCATAGATACCTCCAGTGCTCTTTGCAGTAAAAATTTCAGCCAAATCCGTGTCGGTCACCTTTGCCCCCAAAAATAAAAAAATTTCATGACCCCGGACCTGTCGGAATTGACTTTCTAGACCATAGTAAGAAATGGGCCTAACTTTTCAAGGAGGAAGTCTCTGAAGTTGAAACTTTCAGGATTTGGTACATACCTTCAGTACTCTTTGCAGTAAAAATTTCAGCCAAATCCGTGTCGGTCACCTTTGCCCCCAAAAACCAAAAAATTTCATGACCCCGGACCTGTCGGAATTGACTTTCTAGACCATAGTAAGAAATGGGCCTAACTTTTCAAGGAGGAAGTCTCTGAAGTTGAAACTTTCAGGATTTCGTACATACCTTCAGTACTCTTTGCAGTAAAAATTTCAGCCAAATCCGTGTCGGTCACCTTTGCCCCAAAAAATAAAAAAATTCCATGACCCCGGACCTGTCGGAATTTACTTTCTAGATGAAAGTAAGAAATGGGCCTAACTTTTCAAGGAGGAAGTCTCTGAAGTTAAAACTTTCATGATTTCATAGATACCTCCAGTACTCTTTGCAGTAAAAATTTCAGCCAAATCCGTGTCGGTCACCTTTGCCCCCAAAAATCAAAAAATTTCATGACCCCGGACCTGTCGGAATTGACTTTCTAGATGAAAGTAAGAAATGGGCCTAACTTTTCAAGGAGGAAGTCTCTGAAGTTAAAACTTTCAGGATATCATAGATACCTCCAGTACTCTTTGCAGTAAAAATTTCAGCCAAATCCGTGTCGGTCACCTTTGCCCCCCAAAAGCACAAAATTTCATGACCGCGGACCTGTCGGAATTGACTTTCTAGACCATAGTAAGAAATGGGCCTAACTTTTCAAGGAGAAATTCTCTGAAATTGAAACTCTCAGGATTTCATAGATACCTCCAGTACTCTTTGCAGTAGAGATTTCAGCCAAATCCGTGTCGGTCACCTTTTCCCCCAAAAATAAAAAAATTCCATGACCCCGGACCTGTCGTAATAGACTTTCTAGATCATAGTAAGAAATGGGCCTAACTTTTCAAGGAGGAAGTCTCTGAAGTTGAAACTTTCAGGATTTCATAGATACCTCCAGTACTCTTTGCAGTAAAAATTTCTGCCAAATCCGTGTCGGTCACCTTTGCCCCCAAAAATAAAAAAATTCCATGACCCCGGACCTGTTGGAATTTACTTTCTAGATGAAAGTAAGAAATGGGACTAACTTTTCAAGGAGGAAGTCTCTGAAGTTGAAACTTTCAGGATTTCATAGATACCTCCAGTGCTCTTTGCAGTAAAAATTTCAGCCAAATCCGTGTCGGTCACCTTTGCCCCCAAAAATAAAAAAATTTCATGACCCCGGACCTGTCGGAATTGACTTTCTAGACCATAGTAAGAAATGGGCCTAACTTTTCAAGGAGGAAGTCTCTGAAGTTGAAACTTTCAGGATTTGGTACATACCTTCAGTACTCTTTGCAGTAAAAATTTCAGCCAAATCCGTGTCGGTCACCTTTGCCCCCAAAAACCAAAAAATTTCATGACCCCGGACCTGTCGGAATTGACTTTCTAGACCATAGTAAGAAATGGGCCTAACTTTTCAAGGAGGAAGTCTCTGAAGTTGAAACTTTCAGGATTTCGTACATACCTTCAGTACTGTTTGCAGTAAAAATTTCAGCCAAATCCGTGTCGGTCACCTTTGCCCCCAAAAATAAAAAAATTCCATGACCCCGGACCTGTCGGAATTTACTTTCTAGATGAAAGTAAGAAAAGGGCCTAACTTTTCAAGGAGGAAGTCTCTGAAGTTGAAACTTTCATGATTTCATAGATACCTCCAGTACTCTTTGCAGTAGAAATTTCAGCCAAATCCGTGTCGGTCACCTTTGCCCCCAAAAACCAAAAAATTTCATGACCCCGGACCTGTCGGAATTGACTTTCTAGACCATAGTAAGAAATGGGCCTAACTTTTCAAGGAGGAAGTCTCTGAAGTTGAAACTTTCAGGATTTCGTACATACCTTCAGTACTGTTTGCAGTAAAAATTTCAGCCAAATCCGTGTCGGTCACCTTTGCCCCCCAAAATAAAAAAATTCCATGACCCCGGACCTGTTGGAATTTACTTTCTAGATGAAAGTAAGAAATGGGACTAACTTTTCAAGGAGAACGTGTCTGAAGTTAAAACTTTCAGGATTTCATAGATACCTCCAGTACTCTTTGCAGTAAAAATTTCAGCCAAATCCGTGTCGGTCACCTTTGCCCCCCAAAAGCACAAAATTTCATGACCCCGGACCTGTCGGAATTGACTTTCTAGACCATAGTAAGAAATGGGCCTAACTTTTCAAGGAGGAATTCTCTGAAGTTGAAACTCTCAGGATTTCATAGATACCTCCAGTACTCTTTGCAGTAGAGATTTCAGCCAAATCCGTGTCGGTCGCCTTTTCCCCCAAAAATAAAAAAATTCCATGACCCCGGACCTGTCGGAATTGACTTTCTAGATCATAGTAAGAAATGGGCCTAACTTTTCAAGGAGGAAGTCTCTGAAGTTGAAACTTTCAGGATTTCATAGATACCTCCAGTACTCTTTGCAGTAAAAATTTCAGCCAAATCCGTGTCGGTCACCTTTGCCCCCAAAAATAAAAAAATTCCATGACCCCGGACCTTTTGGAATTTACTTTCTAGATGAAAGTAAGAAATGGGACTAACTTTTCAAGGAGGAATTCTTTGAAGTTGAAACTCTCAGGATTTCATAGATATCTCCAATACTCTTTGCAGTAAAAATTTCAGCCAAATCCGTGTCGGTCACCTTTGCCCCCAAAAATAAAAAAATTCCATGACCCCGGACCTGTCGGAATTTACTTTCTAGATGAAAGTAAGAAAAGGGCCTAACTTTTCAAGGAGGAAGTCTCTGAAGTTAAAACTTTCAGGATATCATAGATACCTCCAGTACTCTTTGCAGTAAAAATTTCAGCCAAATCCGTGTCGGTCACCTTTGCCCTCCAAAAGCACAAAATTTCATGACCGCGGACCTGTCGGAATTGACTTTCTAGACCATAGTAAGAAATGGGCCTAACTTTTCAAGGAGGAATTCTCTGAAGTTGAAACTCTCATGATTTCATAAATACCTCCAGTACTCTTTGCAGTAGAGATTTCAGCCAAATCCGTGTCGGTCACCTTTGCCCCCAAAAATAAAAAAATTCCATGACCCCGGACCTGTCGGAATTGACTTTCTTGGCAATACTAAAAAATGGGCCTAACTTTTCAAGGAGGAAGTCTCTGAAGTTGAAACTTTCATGATTTCATACATACCTCCAGTACTCTTTGCAGTAGAAATTTCAGCCAAATCCGTGTCGGTCACCTTTGCCCCCAAAAACCAAAAAATTTCATGACCCCGGACCTGTCGGAATTGACTTTCTAGATGAAAGTAAGAAATGGGCCTAACTTTTCAAGGAGGAAGTCTCTGAAGTTGAAACTTTCAGGATTTGGTACATACCTTCAGTACTGTTTGCAGTAAAAATTTCAGCCAAATCCGTGTCGGTCACCTTTGCCCCCAAAAATAAAAAAATTCCATGACCCCGGACCTGTCGGAATTTACTTTCTAGATGAAAGTAAGAAATGGGCCTAACTTTTCAAGGAGGAAGTCTCTGAAGTTAAAACTTTCAGGATATCATAGATACCTCCAGTACTCTTTGCAGTAAAAATTTCAGCCAAATCCGTGTCGGTCACCTTTGCCCCCCAAAAGCACAAAATTTCATGACCGCGGACCTGTCGGAATTGACTTTCTAGATGAAAGTAAGAAATGGGCCTAACTTTTCAAGGAGGAAATCTCTGAAGTTAAAACTTTCAGGATATCATAGATACCTCCAGTACTCTTTGCAGTAAAAATTTCAGCCAAATCCGGGTCGGTCACCTTTGCCCCCCAAAAGCACAAAATTTCATGACCGCGGACCTGTCGGAATTGACTTTCTAGACCATAGTAAGAAATGGGCCTAACTTTTCAAGGAGGAATTCTCTGAAATTGAAACTCTCAGGATTTCATAGATACCTCCAGTACTCTTTGCAGTAGAGATTTCAGCCAAATCCGTGTCGGTCACCTTTTCCCCCAAAAATAAAAAAATTCCATGACCCCGGACCTGTCGGAATAGACTTTCTAGATCATAGTAAGAAATGGGCCTAACTTTTCAAGGAGGAAGTCTCTGAAGTTGAAACTTTCAGGATTTTATAGATACCTCCAGTACTCTTTGCAGTAAAAATTTCGGCCAAATCCGTGTCGGTCACCTTTGCCCCCAAAAATAAAAAAATTCCATGACCCCGGACCTGTTGGAATTTACTTTCTAGATGAAAGTAAGAAATGGGACTAACTTTTCAAGGAGGAAGTCTCTGAAGTTGAAACTTTCAGGATTTCATAGATACCTCCAGTGCTCTTTGCAGTAAAAATTTCAGCCAAATCCGTGTCGGTCACCTTTGCCCCCAAAAATAAAAAAATTTTATGACCCCGGACCTGTCGGAATTGACTTTCTAGACCATAGTAAGAAATGGGCCTAACTTTTCAAGGAGGAAGTCTCTGAAGTTGAAACTTTCAGGATTTGGTACATACCTTCAGTACTCTTTGCAGTAAAAATTTCAGCCAAATCCGTGTCGGTCACCTTTGCCCCAAAAAATAAAAAAATTCCATGACCCCGGACCTGTCGGAATTTACTTCCTAGATGAAAGTAAGAAATGGGCCTACTTTTCAAGGAGGAAGTCTCTGAAGTTAAAACTTTCAGGATATCATAGATACCACCAGTACTCTTTGCAGTAAAAATTTCAGCCAAATCCGTGTCGGTCACCTTTGCCCCCAAAAATAAAAAAATTCCATGACCCCGGACCTGTCGGAATTTACTTTCTAGATGAAAGTAAGAAAAGGGCCTAACTTTTCAAGGAGGAAGTCTCTGAAGTTAAAACTTTCATGATTTCATAGATACCTCCAGTACTCTTTGCAGTAGAAATTTCAGCCAAATCCGTGTCGGTCACCTTTGCCCCCAAAAACCAAAAAATTTCATGACCCCGGACCTGTCGGAATTGACTTTCTAGATGAAAGTAAGAAATGGGCCTAACTTTTCAAGGAGGAAGTCTCTGAAGTTAAAACTTTCAGGATATCATAGATACCTCCAGTACTCTTTGCAGTAAAAATTTCAGCCAAATCCGTGTCGGTCACCTTTGCCCCCCAAAAGCACAAAATTTCATGACCGCGGACCTGTCGGAATTGACTTTCTAGACCATAGTAAGAAATGGGCCTAACTTTTCAAGGAGGAATTCTCTGAAATTGAAACTCTCAGGATTTCATAGATACCTCCAGTACTCTTTGCAGTAGAGATTTCAGCCAAATCCGTGTCGGTCACCTTTTCCCCCAAAAATAAAAAAATTCCATGACCCCGGACCTGTCGGAATAGACTTTCTAGATCATAGTAAGAAATGGGCCTAACTTTTCAAGGAGGAAGTCTCTGAAGTTGAAACTTTCAGGATTTCATAGATACCTCCAGTACTCTTTGCAGTAAAAATTTCGGCCAAATCCGTGTCGGTCACCTTTGCCCCCAAAAATAAAAAAATTCCATGACCCCGGACCTGTTGGAATTTACTTTCTAGATGAAAGTAAGAAATGGGACTAACTTTTCAAGGAGGAAGTCTCTGAAGTTGAAACTTTCAGGATTTCATAGATACCTCCAGTGCTCTTTGCAGTAAAAATTTCAGCCAAATCCGTGTCGGTCACCTTTGCCCCCAAAAATAAAAAAATTTCATGACCCCGGACCTGTCGGAATTGACTTTCTAGACCATAGTAAGAAATGGGCCTAACTTTTCAAGGAGGAAGTCTCTGAAGTTGAAACTTTCAGGATTTGGTACATACCTTCAGTACTCTTTGCAGTAAAAATTTCAGCCAAATCCGTGTCGGTCACCTTTGCCCCCAAAAACCAAAAAATTTCATGACCCCGGACCTGTCGGAATTGACTTTCTAGACCATAGTAAGAAATGGGCCTAACTTTTCAAGGAGGAAGTCTCTGAAGTTGAAACTTTCAGGATTTCGTACATACCTTCAGTACTGTTTGCAGTAAAAATTTCAGCCAAATCCGTGTCGGTCACCTTTGCCCCCAAAAATAAAAAAATTCCATGACCCCGGACCTGTCGGAATTTACTTTCTAGATGAAAGTAAGAAATGGGCCTAACTTTTCAAGGAGGAAGTCTCTGAAGTTAAAACTTTCAGGATATCATAGATACCTCCAGTACTCTTTGCAGTAAAAATTTCAGCCAAATCCGTGTCGGTCACCTTTGCCCCCCAAAAGCACAAAATTTCATGACCGCGGACCTGTCGGAATTGACTTTCTAGACCATAGTAAGAAATGGGCCTAACTTTTCAAGGAGGAAGTCTCTGAAATTGAAACTCTCAGGATTTCATAGATACCTCCAGTACTCTTTGCAGTAGAGATTTCAGCCAAATCCGTGTCGGTCGCCTTTTCCCCCAAAAATAAAAAAATTCCATGACCCCGGACCTGTCGGAATAGACTTTCTAGATCATAGTAAGAAATGGGCCTAACTTTTCAAGGAGGAAGTCTCTGAAGTTGAAACTTTCAGGATTTCATAGATACCTCCAATAATCTTTGCAGTAAAAATTTCAGCCAAATCCGTGTCGGTCACCTTTTCCCCCAAAAATAAAAAAATTCCATGACCCCAGACCTGTCGGAATAGACTTTCTAGATCATAGTAAGAAATGGGCCTAACTTTTCAAGGAGGAAGTCTCTGAAGTTGAAACTTTCAGGATTTCATAGATACCTCCAGTACTCTTTGCAGTAAAAATTTCAGCCAAATCCGTGTCGGTCACCTTTGCCCCCAAAAATAAAAAATTTCATGACCCCGGACCTGTCGGAATTGACTTTCTAGACCATAGTAAGAAATGGGCCTAACTTTTCAAGGAGGAAGTCTCTGAAGTTGAAACTTTCATGATTTCATAGATACCTCCAGTACTCTTTGCAGTAAAAATTTCAGCCAAATCCGTGTCGGTCACCTTTGCCCCAAAAATAAAAAAATTTCATGACCCCGGACCTGTCGGAATTGACTTTCTAGACCATAGTAAGAAATGGGCCTAACTTTTCAAGGAGGAAGTCTCTGAAGTTGAAACTTTCAGGATTTGGTACATACCTTCAGTACTCTTTGCAGTAAAAATTTCAGCCAAATCCGTGTCGGTCACCTTTGCCCCCCAAAATAAAAAAATTCCATGACCCCGGACCTGTCAGAATTTACTTTCTAGATGAAAGTAAGAAATGGGCCTAACTTCTCAAGGAGGAAGTCTCTGAAGTTAAAACTTTCAGGATATCATAGATACCACCAGTACTCTTTGCAGTAAAAATTTCAGCCAAATCCGTGTCGGTCACCTTTGCCCCCCAAAAGCACAAAATTTCATGACCGCGGACCTGTCGGAATTGACTTTCTAGACCATAGTAAGAAATGGGCCTAACTTTTCAAGGAGGAATTCTCTGAAATTGAAACTCTCAGGATTTCATAGATACCTCCAGTACTCTTTGCAGTAGAGATTTCAGCCAAATCCGTGTCGGTCGCCTTTTCCCCCAAAAATAAAAAAAATTCCATGACCCCGGACCTGTCGGAATAGACTTTCTAGATCATAGTAAGAAATGGGCCTAACTTTTCAAGGAGGAAGTCTCTGAAGTTGAAACTTTCAGGATTTCATAGATACCTCCAGTACTCTTTGCAGTAAAAATTTCGGCCAAATCCGTGTCGGTCACCTTTGCCCCCAAAAATAAAAAAATTCCATGACCCCGGACCTGTTGGAATTTACTTTCTAGATGAAAGTAAGAAATGGGACTAACTTTTCAAGGAGGAAGTCTCTGAAGTTGAAACTTTCAGGATTTCATAGATACCTCCAGTGCTCTTTGCAGTAAAAATTTCAGCCAAATCCGTGTCGGTCACCTTTGCCCCCAAAAATAAAAAAATTTCATGACCCCGGACCTGTCGGAATTGACTTTCTAGACCATAGTAAGAAATGGGCCTAACTTTTCAAGGAGGAAGTCTCTGAAGTTGAAACTTTCAGGATTTGGTACATACCTTCAGTACTCTTTGCAGTAAAAATTTCAGCCAAATCCGTGTCGGTCACCTTTGCCCCCAAAAATAAAAAAATTTCATGACCCCGGACCTGTCGGAATTGACTTTCTAGACCATAGTAAGAAATGGGCCTAACTTTTCAAGGAGGAAGTCTCTGAAGTTGAAACTTTCAGGATTTCGTACATACCTTCAGTACTCTTTGCAGTAAAAATTTCAGCCAAATCCGTGTCGGTCACCTTTGCCCCCAAAAATAAAAAAATTCCATGACCCCGGACCTGTCGGAATTTACTTTCTAGATGAAAGTAAGAAATGGGCCTAACTTTTCAAGGAGGAAGTCTCTGAAGTTAAAACTTTCAGGATATCATAGATACCTCCAGTACTCTTTGCAGTAAAAATTTCAGCCAAATCCGTGTCGGTCACCTTTGCCCCCCAAAAGCACAAAATTTCATGACCGCGGACCTGTCGGAATTGACTTTCTAGACCATAGTAAGAAATGGGCCTAACTTTTCAAGGAGGAAGTCTCTGAAATTGAAACTCTCAGGATTTCATAGATACCTGCAGTACTCTTTGCAGTAGAGATTTCAGCCAAATCCGTGTCGGTCGCCTTTTCCCCCCAAAATAAAAAAATTCCATGACCCCGGACCTGTCGGAATAGACTTTCTAGATCATAGTAAGAAATGGGCCTAACTTTTCAAGGAGGAAGTCTCTGAAGTTGAAACTTTCAGGATTTCATAGATACCTCCAATACTCTTTGCAGTAAAAATTTCAGCCAAATCCGTGTCGGTCACCTTTGCCCCCAAAAATAAAAAAATTCCATGACCCCGGACCTGTCGGAATAGACTTTCTAGATCATAGTAAGAAATGGGCCTAACTTTTCAAGGAGGAAGTCTCTGAAGTTGAAACTTTCAGGATTTCATAGATACCTCCAGTACTCTTTGCAGTAAAAATTTCAGCCAAATCCGTGTCGGTCACCTTTGCCCCCAAAAATAAAAAATTTCATGACCCCGGACCTGTCGGAATTGACTTTCTAGACCATAGTAAGAAATGGGCCTAACTTTTCAAGGAGGAAGTCTCTGAAGTTGAAACTTTCATGATTTCATAGATACCTCCAGTACTCTTTGCAGTAAAAATTTCAGCCAAATCCGTGTCGGTCACCTTTGCCCCCAAAAATAAAAAAATTTCATGACCCCGGACCTGTCGGAATTGACTTTCTAGACCATAGTAAGAAATGGGCCTAACTTTTCAAGGAGGAAGTCTCTGAAGTTGAAACTTTCAGGATTTGGTACATACCTTCAGTACTCTTTGCAGTAAAAATTTCAGCCAAATCCGTGTCGGTCACCTTTGCCCCCCAAAATAAAAAAATTCCATGACCCCGGACCTGTCAGAATTTACTTTCTAGATGAAAGTAAGAAATGGGCCTAACTTCTCAAGGAGGAAGTCTCTGAAGTTAAAACTTTCAGGATATCATAGATACCACCAGTACTCTTTGCAGTAAAAATTTCAGCCAAATCCGTGTCGGTCACCTTTGCCCCCAAAAAGCACAAAATTTCATGACCCCGGACCTGTCGGAATTGACTTTCTAGACCATAGTGAGAAATGGGCCTAACTTTTCAAGGAGGAATTCTCTGAAGTTGAAACTCTCAGGATTTCATAGATACTTCCAGTACTCTTTGCAGTAGAGATTTCAGCCAAATCTGTGTCGGTCACCTTTGCCCCCCCCAAAAAAAAAAATTCCATGACCCCGGACCTGTCGTAATAGACTTTCTAGATCATAGTAAGAAAAGGGCCTAACTTTTCAAGAGGAAGTCTCTGAAGTTGAAACTTTCATGATTTCATAGATACCTCCAGTACTCTTTGCAGTAAAAATTCAGCCAAATCCGTGTCGGTCACCTTTGCCCCCAAAAATAAAAAATTTCATGACCCCGGACCTGTCGGAATTGACTTTCTAGACCATAGTAAGAAATGGGCCTAACTTTTCAAGGAGGAAGTCTCTGAAGTTGAAACTTTCATGATTTCATAGATACCTCCAGTACTCTTTGCAGTAAAAATTTCAGCCAAATCCGTGTCGGTCACCTTTGCCTCCAAAAATAAAAAAATTTCATGACCCCGGACCTGTTGGAATTTACTTTCTAGATGAAAGTAAGAAATGGGACTAACTTTTCAAGGAGAAAGTGTCTGAAGTTGAAACTTTCAGGATTTCATAGATACCTCCAGTACTCTTTGCAGTAAAAATTTCAGCCAAATCCGTGTCGGTCACCTTTGCCCCTAAAAATAAAAAGATTCCATGACCCCCGACCTGTCGGAATTGACTTTCTAGACCATAGTAAGAAATGGGCCTAACTTTTCAAGGAGGAAGTCTCTGAAGTTGAAACTTTCAGGATTTCATAGATACCTCCAGTACTCTTTGCAGTAAAAATTTCAGCCAAATCCGTGTCGGTCACCTTTGCCCCCAAAAATAAAAAAAATTCATGACCCCGGACCTGTCGGAATTGACTTTCTAGACCATAGTAAGAAATGGGCCTAACTTTTCAAGGAGGAAGTCTCTGAAGTTGAAACTTTCAGGATTTCATAGATACTTCCAGTACTCTTTGCAGTAAAAATTTCAGCCAAATCCGTGTCGGTCACCTTTGCCCCCAAAAATAAAAAGATTCCATGACCCCCGACCTGTCGGAATTGACTTTCTAGACCATAGTAAGAAATGGGCCTAACTTTTCAAGGAGGAAGTCTCTGAAGTTGAAACTTTCAGGATTTCATAGATACCTCCAGTACTCTTTGCAGTAGAAAGTTCAGCCAAATCCTCGTCGGTCACCTTTGCCCCCAAAAATAAAAAAATTTCATGACCCCGGACCTGTCGGAATTGACTTTCTAGACCATAGTACCTAACTTTTCAAGGAGGAAGTCTCTGAAGTTGAAACTTTCAGGATTTCATAGATACCTCCAGTACTCTTTGCAGTAAAAATTTCAGCCAAATCCGTGTCGGTCACCTTTGCCCCCCAAAAATAAAAAAATTTCATGACCCCGGACCTGTCGGAATTGACTTTCTAGACCATAGTAAGAAACGGGCCTAACTTTTCAAGGAGGAAGTATCTGAAGTTGAAACTTTCAGGATTTCATAGATACCTCCAGTACTTTTTGCAGTAAAAATTTCAGCCAAATCCGTGTCGGTCACCTTTGCCCCCAAAAATAAAAAAATTCCATGACCCCGGACCTGTCGGAATTGACTTTCTAGATGAAAGTAAGAAATGGGCCTAACTTTTCAAGGAGGAAGTCTCTGAAGTTAAAACTTTCAGGATATCATAGATACCTCCAGTACTCTTTGCAGTAAAAATTTCAGCCAAATCCGTGTCGGTCACCTTTGCCCCCAAAAGCACAAAATTTCATGACCGCGGACCTGTCGGAATTGACTTTCTAGACCATAGTAAGAAATGGGCCTAACTTTTCAAGGAGGAAGTCTCTGAAGTTGAAACTTTCATGATTTCATAGATACCTCCAGTACTCTTTGCAGTAAAAATTTCAGCCAAATCCGTGTCGGTCACCTTTGCCCCCAAAAATAAAAAAATTCCATGACCCCGGACCTGTCGGAATTGACTTTCTAGATGAAAGTAAGAAATGGGCCTAACTTTTCAAGGAGGAAGTCTCTGAAGTTAAAACTTTCAGGATATCATAGATACCTCCAGTACTCTTTGCAGTAAAAATTTCAGCCAAATCCGTGTCGGTCACCTTTGCCCCCAAAAGCACAAAATTTCATGACCGCGGACCTGTCGGAATTGACTTTCTAGACCATAGTAAGAAATGGGCCTAACTTTTCAAGGAGGAAGTCTCTGAAGTTGAAACTTTCATGATTTCATAGATACCTCCAGTACTCTTTGCAGTAAAAATTCAGCCAAATCCGTGTCGGTCACCTTTGCCCCCAAAAATAAAAAAATTTCATGACCCCGGACCTGTTGGAATTTACTTTCTAGATGAAAGTAAGAAATGGGCTTAACTTTTCAAGGAGAAAGTGTCTGAAGTTGAAACTTTCAGGATTTCATAGATACCTCCAGTACTCTTTGCAGTAAAAATTTCAGCCAAATCCGTGTCGGTCACCTTTGCCCCTAAAAAAAAAAAAAATTCCATGACCCCCGACCTGTCGGAATTGACTTTCTAGACCATAGTAAGAAATGGGCCTAACTTTTCAAGGAGGAAGTCTCTGAAGTTGAAACTTTCATGATTTCATAGATACCTCCAGTACTCTTTGCAGTAAAAATTCAGCCAAATCCGTGTCGGTCACCTTTGCCCCCAAAAATAAAAAATTTCATGACCCCGGACCTGTCGGAATTGACTTTCTAGACCATAGTAAGAAATGGGCCTAACTTTTCAAGGAGGAAGTCTCTGAAGTTGAAACTTTCATGATTTCATAGATACCTCCAGTACTCTTTGCAGTAAAAATTTCAGCCAAATCCGTGTCGGTCACCTTTGCCTCCAAAAATAAAAATATTTCATGACCCCGGACCTGTTGGAATTTACTTTCTAGATGAAAGTAAGAAATGGGCTTAACTTTTCAAGGAGAAAGTGTCTGAAGTTGAAACTTTCAGGATTTCATAGATACCTCCAGTACTCTTTGCAGTAAAAATTTCAGCCAAATCCGTGTCGGTCACCTTTGCCCCTAAAAATAAAAAGATTCCATGACCCCCGACCTGTCGGAATTGACTTTCTAGACCATAGTAAGAAATAGCCTAACTTTTCAAGGAGGAAGTCTCTGAAGTTGAAACTTTCAGGATTTCATAGATACCTCCAGTACTCTTTGCAGTAAAAATTTCAGCCAAATCCGTGTCGGTCACCTTTGCCCCCAAAAATAAAAAAATTTCATGACCCCGGACCTGTCGGAATTGACTTTCTAGACCATAGTAAGAAATGGGCCTAACTTTTCAAGGAGGAAGTCTCTGAAGTTGAAACTTTCAGGATTTCATAGATACTTCCAGTACTCTTTGCAGTAAAAATTTCAGCCAAATCCGTGTCGGTCACCTTTGCCCCCAAAAATAAAAAGATTCCATGACCCCCGACCTGTCGGAATCGACTTTCTAGACCATAGTAAGAAATGGGCCTAACTTTTCAAGGAGGAAGTCTCTGAAGTTGAAACTTTCAGGATTTCATAGATACCTCCAGTACTCTTTGCAGTAAAAATTTCAGCCAAATCCGTGTCGGTCACCTTTGCCCCCAAAAATAAAAAAATTTCATGACCCCGGACCTGTCGGAATTGACTTTCTAGACCATAGTAAGAAATGGGCCTAACTTTTCAAGGAGGAAGTCTCTGAAGTTTAAACTTTCAGGATTTCATAGATACTTCCAGTACTTTTTGCAGTAAAAATTTCAGCCAAATCCGTGTCGGTCGCCTTTTCCCCCCAAAAAATTAAAAAATTCCATGACCCCGGACCTGTCGGAATTGACTTTCTAGACCATAGTAAGAAATGGGCCTAACTTTTCAAGGAGGAAGTCTCTGAAGTTGAAACTTTCAGGATTTCATAGATACCTCCAGTACTTTTTGCAGTAAAAATTTCAGCCAAATCCGTGTCGGTCACCTTTGCCCCAAAAAATAAAAAAATTCCATGACCCCGGACCTGTCGGAATTGACTTTCTAGATGAAAGTAAGAAATGGGCCTAACTTTTCAAGGAGGAAGTCTCTGAAGTTAAAACTTTCAGGATATCATAGATACCTCCAGTACTCTTTGTAGTAAAAATTTCAGCCAAATCCGTGTCGGTCACCTTTGCCCCCCAAAAGCACAAAATTTCATGACCGCGGACCTGTCGGAATTGACTTTCTAGACCATAGTAAGAAATGGGCCTAACTTTTCAAGGAGGAAGTCTCTGAAGTTGAAACTTTCAGGATTTTGTAGATACCTTCAGTACTCTTTGCAGTAAAAATTTCAGCCAAATCCGTGTCGGTCACCTTTGTCCCAAAAAATAAAAAAATTCCATGACCCCGGACCTGTCGGAATTTACTTTATAGATGAAAGTAAGAAATGGGCCTAACTTTTCAAAGAGGAAGTCTCTGAAGTTAAAACTTTCAGGATATCATAGATACCTCCAGTACTCTTTGCAGTAGAGATTTCAGCCAAATCCGTGTCGGTCACCTTTGCCCCCAAAAATAAAACATTTCATGACCCCGGACCTGTCGGAATTGACTTTCTAGACCATAGTAAGAAATGGGCCTAACTTTTCAAGGAGGAAGTCTCTGAAGTTAAAACTTTCAGGATATCATAGATACCTCCAGTACTCTTTGCAGTAGAGATTTCAGCCAAATCCGTGTCGGTCACCTTTGCCCCCAAAAAGCACAAAATTTCATGACCGCAGACCTGTTGGAATTGACTTTCTAGACCATAGTAAGAAATGGGCCTAACTTTTCAAGGAGGAATTCTCTGAAGTTGAAACTCTCAGGATTTCATAGATACCTCCAGTACTCTTTGCAGTAGAGATTTCAGCCAAATCCGTATCGGTCGCCTTTTCCCCCAAAAATAAAAAAATTCCATGACCCCGGATCTGTCGGAATTGACTTTCTAGACCATAGTAAGAAATGGGCCTAACTTTTCAAGGAGGAAGTCTCTGAAGTTGAAACTTTCATGATTTCATAGATACCTCCAGTACTCTTTGCAGTAAAAATTTCAGCCAAATCCGTGTCGGTCACCTTTGCCCCCAAAAATAAAAAAATTTCATGACCCCGGACCTGTCGGAATTGACTTTCTAGACCATAGTAAGAAATGGGCCTAACTTTTCAAGGAGGAAGTCTCTGAAGTTGAAACTTTCAGGATTTCATAGATACTTCCAGTACTCTTTGCAGTAAAAATTTCAGCCAAATCCGTGTCGGTCACCTTTGCCCCCAAAAATCAAAATATTCCATGACCCCGGACCTGTCGGAATTGACTTTCTAGACCATAGTAAGAAATGGGCCTAACTTTTCAAGGAGGAAGTCTCTGAAGTTGAAACTTTCAGGATTTCATAGATACCTCCAGTACTCTTTGCAGTAAAAATTTCAGCCAAATCCGTGTCGGTCACCTTTGCCCCCAAAAATAAAAAAATTTCATGACCCCGGACCTGTCGATATTGACTTTCTAGACCATAGTAAGAAATGGGCCTAACTTTTCAAGGAGGAAGTCTCTGAAGTTGAAACTTTCAGGATTTCATAGATACCTCCAGTACTCTTTGCAGTAAAAATTTCAGCCAAATCCGTGTCGGTCACCTTTGCCCCCCAAAATAAAAAAATTTCATGACCCCGGACCTGTCGGAATTGACTTTCTTAAGAAACGGGCCTAACTTTTCAAGGAGGAAGTATCTGAAGTTGAAACTTTCAGGATTTCATAGATACCTCCAGTACTTTTTGCAGTAAAAATTTCAGCCAAATCCGTGTCGGTCACCTTTGCCCCCAAAAATAAAAAAATTCCATGACCCCGGACCTGTCGGAATTGACTTTCTAGATGAAAGTAAGAATTGGGCCTAACTTTTCAAGGAGGAAGTCTCTGAAGTTAAAACTTTCAGGATATCATAGATACCTCCAGTACTCTTTGCAGTAAAAATTTCAGCCAAATCCTTGTCGGTCACCTTTGCCCCCAAAAGCACAAAATTTCATGACCGCGGACCTGTCGGAATTGACTTTCTAGACCATAGTAAGAAATGGGCCTAACTTTTCAAGGAGGAAGTCTCTGAAGTTGAAACTTTCATGATTTCATAGATACCTCCAGTACTCTTTGCAGTAAAAATTTCAGCCAAATCCGTGTCGGTCACCTTTGCCTCCAAAAATAAAAAAATTTCATGACCCCGGACCTGTTGGAATTTACTTTCTAGATGAAAGTAAGAAATGGGCTTAACTTTTCAAGGAGAAAGTGTCTGAAGTTGAAACTTTCAGGATTTCATAGATACCTCCAGTACTCTTTGCAGTAAAAATTTCAGCCAAATCCGTGTCGGTCACCTTTGCCCCTAAAAATAAAAAGATTCCATGACCCCCGACCTGTCGGAATTGACTTTCTAGACCATAGTAAGAAATGGGCCTAACTTTTCAAGGAGGAAGTCTCTGAAGTTGAAACTTTCAGGATTTCATAGATACCTCCAGTACTCTTTGCAGTAAAAATTTCAGCCAAATCCGTGTCGGTCACCTTTGCCCCCAAAAATAAAAAAATTCATGACCCCGGACCTGTCGGAATTGACTTTCTAGACCATAGTAAGAAATGGGCCTAACTTTTCAAGGAGGAAGTCTCTGAAGTTGAAACTTTCAGGATTTCATAGATACTTCCACTACTTTTTGCAGTAAAAATTTCAGCCAAATCCGTGTCGGTCACCTTTGCCCCCAAAAATTAAAAAATTTCATGACCCCGGACCTGTCGGAATTGACTTTCTAGACCATAGTAAGAAACGGGCCTAACTTTTCAAGGAGGAAGTCTCTGAAGTTGAAACTTTCAGGACTTCATAGATACCTCCAGTACTTTTTGCAGTAAAAATTTCAGCCAAATCCGTGTCGGTCACCTTTCCCCCAAAAAATAAAAAAATTCCATGACCCCGGACCTGTCGGAATTGACTTTCTAGATGAAAGTAAGAAATGGGCCTAACTTTTCAAGGAGGAAGTCTCTGAAGTTAAAACTTTCAGGATATCATAGATACCTCCAGTACTCTTTGCAGTAAAAATTTCAGCCAAATCCGTGTCGGTCACCTTTGCCCCCCAAAAGCACAAAATTTCATGACCGCGGACCTGTCGGAATTGACTTTCTAGACCATAGTAAGAAATGGGCCTAACTTTTCAAGGAGGAAGTCTCTGAAGTTGAAACTTTCAGGATTTTGTAGATACCTTCAGTACTCTTTGCAGTAAAAATTTCAGCCAAATCCGTGTCGGTCACCTTTGCCCCAAAAAATAAAAAAATTCCATGACCCCGGACCTGTCGGAATTTACTTTATAGATGAAAGTAAGAAATGGGCCTAACTTTTCAAGGAGGAAGTCTCTGAAGTTAAAACTTTCAGGATATCATAGATACCTCCAGTACTCTTTGCAGTAGAGATTTCAGCCAAATCCGTGTCGGTCACCTTTGCCCCCAAAAACCAAAAAATTTCATGACCCCGGACCTGTCGGAATTTACTTTCTAGACCATAGTAAGAAATGGGCCTAACTTTTCAAGGAGGAAGTCTCTGAAGTTGAAACTTTCATGATTTCATAGATACCTCCAGTACTCTTTGCAGTAAAAATTTCAGCCAAATCCGTGTCGGTCACCTTTGCCTCCAAAAATAAAAAAATTTCATGACCCCGGACCTGTTGGAATTTACTTTCTAGATGAAAGTAAGAAATGGGCTTAACTTTTCAAGGAGAAAGTGTCTGAAGTTGAAACTTTCAGGATTTCATAGATATCTCCAGTACTCTTTGCAGTAAAAATTTCAGCCAAATCCGTGTCGGTCACCTTTGCCCCTAAAAATAAAAAGATTCCATGACCCCCGACCTGTCGGAATTGACTTTCTAGACCATAGTAAGAAATGGGCCTAACTTTTCAAGGAGGAAGTCTCTGAAGTTGAAACTTTCAGGATTTCATAGATACCTCCAGTACTCTTTGCAGTAAAAATTTCAGCCAAATCCGTGTCGGTCACCTTTGCCCCCAAAAATAAAAAAATTTCATGACCCCGGACCTGTCGGAATTGACTTTCTAGACCATAGTAAGAAATGGGCCTAACTTTTCAAGGAGGAAGTCTCTGAAGTTGAAACTTTCAGGATTTCATAGATACTTCCAGTACTTTTTGCAGTAAAAATTTCAGCCAAATCCGTGTCGGTCACCTTTGCCCCCAAAAATAAAAAAATTTCATGACCCCGGACCTGTCGGAATTGACTTTCTAGACCATAGTAAGAAACGGGCCTAACTTTTCAAGGAGGAAGTCTCTGAAGTTGAAACTTTCAGGATTTCATAGATACCTCCAGTACTTTTTGCAGTAAAAATTTCAGCCAAATCCGTGTCGGTCACCTTTGCCCCAAAAAATAAAAAAATTCCATGACCCCGGACCTGTCGGAATTGACTTTCTAGATGAAAGTAAGAAATGGGCCTAACTTTTCAAGGAGGAAGTCTCTGAAGTTAAAACTTTCAGGATATCATAGATACCTCCAGTACTCTTTGCAGTAAAAATTTCAGCCAAATCCGTGTCGGTCACCTTTGCCCCCCAAAAGCACAAAATTTCATGACCGCGGACCTGTCGGAATTGACTTTCTAGACCATAGTAAGAAATGGGCCTAACTTTTCAAGGAGGAAGTCTCTGAAGTTGAAACTTTCAGGATTTTGTAGATACCTTCAGTACTCTTTGCAGTAAAAATTTCAGCCAAATCCATGTCGGTCACCTTTGCCCCAAAAAATAAAAAAATTCCATGACCCCGGACCTGTCGGAATTGACTTTCTAGACCATAGTAAGAAATGGGCCTAACTTTTCAAGGAGGAAGTCTCTGAAGTTAAAACTTTCAGGATATCATAGATACCTCCAGTACTCTTTGCAGTAGAGATTTCAGCCAAATCCGTGTCGGTCACCTTTGCCCCCAAAAAGCACAAAATTTCATGACCGCAGACCTGTTGGAATTGACTTTCTAGACCATAGTAAGAAATGGGCCTAACTTTTCAAGGAGGAATTCTCTGAAGTTGAAACTCTCAGGATTTCATAGATACCTCCAGTACTCTTTGCAGTAAAAATTTCAGCCAAATCCGTGTCGGTCACCTTTGCCCCCCAAAATAAAAAAATTTCATGACCCCGGACCTGTCGGAATTGACTTTCTAGACCATAGTAAGAAATGGGCCTAACTTTTCAAGGAGGAAGTCTCTGAAGTTGAAACTTTCAGGATTTCATAGATACTTCCAGTACTTTTTGCAGTAAAAATTTCAGCCAAATCCGTGTCGGTCACCTTTGCCCCCAAAAATAAAAAAATTTCATGACCCCGGACCTGTCGGAATTGACTTTCTAGACCATAGTAAGAAACGGGCCTAACTTTTCAAGGAGGAAGTCTCTGAAGTTGAAACTTTCAGGATTTCATAGATACCTCCAGTACTCTTTGCAGTAAAAATTTCAGCCAAATCCGTGTCGGTCACCTTTGCCCCAAAAAATAAAAAAATTCCATGACCCCGGACCTGTCGGAATTGACTTTCTAGATGAAAGTAAGAAATGGGCCTAACTTTTCAAGGAGGAAGTCTCTGAAGTTAAAACTTTCAGGATATCATAGATACCTCCAGTACTCTTTGTAGTAAAAATTTCAGCCAAATCCGTGTCGGTCACCTTTGCCCCCCAAAAGCACAAAATTTCATGACCGCGGACCTGTCGGAATTGACTTTCTAGACCATAGTAAGAAATGGGCCTAACTTTTCAAGGAGGAAGTCTCTGAAGTTGAAACTTTCAGGATTTTGTAGATACCTTCAGTACTCTTTGCAGTAAAAATTTCAGCCAAATCCGTGTCGGTCACCTTTGTCCCAAAAAATAAAAAAATTCCATGACCCCGGACCTGTCGGAATTTACTTTATAGATGAAAGTAAGAAATGGGCCTAACTTTTCAAGGAGGAAGTCTCTGAAGTTAAAACTTTCAGGATATCATAGATACCTCCAGTACTCTTTGCAGTAGAGATTTCAGCCAAATCCGTGTCGGTCACCTTTGCCCCCAAAAATTAAAAAATTTCATGACCCCGGACCTGTCGGAATTGACTTTCTAGACCATAGTAAGAAATGGGCCTAACTTTTCAAGGAGGAAGTCTCTGAAGTTAAAACTTTCAGGATATCATAGATACCTCCAGTACTCTTTGCAGTAGAGATTTCAGCCAAATCCGTGTCGGTCACCTTTGCCCCCAAAAAGCACAAAATTTCATGACCGCAGACCTGTTGGAATTGACTTTCTAGACCATAGTAAGAAATGGGCCTAACTTTTCAAGGAGGAATTCTCTGAAGTTGAAACTCTCAGGATTTCATAGATACCTCCAGTACTCTTTGCAGTAGAGATTTCAGCCAAATCCGTGTCGGTCGCCTTTTCCACCAAAAATAAAAAAATTCCATGACCCCGGACCTGTCGGAATAGACTTTCTAGATCATAGTAAGAAATGGGCCTAACTTTTCAAGGAGGAAGTCTCTGAAGTTGAAACTTTCAGGATTTCATAGATACCTTCAGTACTCTTTGCAGTAAAAATTTCAGCCAAATCCGTGTCGGTCACCTTTGCCCCCAAAAATAAAAAATTTCATGACCCCGGACCTGTCGGAATTGACTTTCTAGACCATAGTAAGAAATGGGCCTAACTTTTCAAGGAGGAAGTCTCTGAAGTTGAAACTTTCATGATTTCATAGATACCTCCAGTACTCTTTGCAGTAAAAATTTCAGCCAAATCCGTGTCGGTCACCTTTGCCCCCAAAAATAAAAAAATTTCATGACCCCGGACCTGTCGGAATTGACTTTCTAGACCATAGTAAGAAATGGGCCTAACTTTTCAAGGAGGAAGTCTCTGAAGTTGAAACTTTCAGGATTTCATAGATACTTCCAGTACTCTTTGCAGTAAAAATTTCAGCCAAATCCGTGTCGGTCACCTTTGCCCCCAAAAATAAAAAGATTCCATGACCCCCGACCTGTCGGAATTGACTTTCTAGACCATAGTAAGAAATGGGCCTAACTTTTCAAGGAGGAAGTCTCTGAAGTTGAAACTTTCAGGATTTCATAGATACCTCCAGTACTCTTTGCAGTAAAAATTTCAGCCAAATCCGTGTCGGTCACCTTTGCCCCCAAAAATAAAAAAATTTCATGACCCCGGACCTGTCGGAATTGACTTTCTAGACCATAGTAAGAAATGGGCCTAACTTTTCAAGGAGGAAGTCTCTGAAGTTGAAACTTTCAGGATTTCATAGATACCTCCAGTACTCTTTGCAGTAAAAATTTCAGCCAAATCCGTGTCGGTCACCTTTGCCCCCCAAAATAAAAAAATTTCATGACCCCGGACCTGTCGGAATTGACTTTCTAGACCATAGTAAGAAACGGGCCTAACTTTTCAAGGAGGAAGTATCTGAAGTTGAAACTTTCAGGATTTCATAGATACCTCCAGTACTTTTTGCAGTAAAAATTTCAGCCAAATCCGTGTCGGTCACCTTTGCCCCAAAAAATAAAAAAATTCCATGACCCCGGACCTGTCGGAATTGACTTTCTAGATGAAAGTAAGAAATGGGCCTAACTTTTCAAGGAGGAAGTCTCTGAAGTTAAAACTTTCAGGATATCATAGATACCTCCAGTACTCTTTGCAGTAAAAATTTCAGCCAAATCCGTGTCGGTCACCTTTGCCCCCCAAAAGCACAAAATTTCATGACCGCGGACCTGTCGGAATTGACTTTCTAGACCATAGTAAGAAATGGGCCTAACTTTTCAAGGAGGAAGTCTCTGAAGTTGAAACTTTCATGATTTCATAGATACCTCCAGTACTCTTTGCAGTAAAAATTTCAGCCAAATCCGTGTCGGTCACCTTTGCCTCCAAAAATAAAAAAATTTCATGACCCCGGACCTGTTGGAATTTACTTTCTAGATGAAAGTAAGAAATGGGCTTAACTTTTCAAGGAGAAAGTGTCTGAAGTTGAAACTTTCAGGATTTCATAGATACCTCCAGTACTCTTTGCAGTAAAAATTTCAGCCAAATCCGTGTCGGTCACCTTTGCCCCTAAAAATAAAAAGATTCCATGACCCCCGACCTGTCGGAATTGACTTTCTAGACCATAGTAAGAAATGGGCCTAACTTTTCAAGGAGGAAGTCTCTGAAGTTGAAACTTTCAGGATTTCATAGATACCTCCAGTACTCTTTGCAGTAAAAATTTCAGCCAAATCCGTGTCGGTCACCTTTGCCCCCAAAAATAAAAAAATTTCATGACCCCGGACCTGTCGGAATTGACTTTCTAGACCATAGTAAGAAATGGGCCTAACTTTTCAAGGAGGAAGTCTCTGAAGTTGAAACTTTCAGGATTTCATAGATACTTCCAGTACTCTTTGCAGTAAAAATTTCAGCCAAATCCGTGTCGGTCACCTTTGCCCCCAAAAATAAAAAAATTTCATGACCCCGGACCTGTCGGAATTGACTTTCTAGACCATAGTAAGAAACGGGCCTAACTTTTCAAGGAGGAAGTCTCTGAAGTTGAAACTTTCAGGATTTCATAGATACCTCCAGTACTCTTTGCAGTAAAAATTTCAGCCAAATCCGTGTCGGTCACCTTTGCCCCCAAAAATAAAAAAATTCCATGACCCCGGACCTGTCGGAATTTACTTTCTAGATGAAAGTAAGAAATGGGCCTAACTTTTCAAGGAGGAAGTCTCTGAAGTTAAAACTTTCAGGATATCATAGATACCTCCAGTACTCTTTGCAGTAGAGATTTCAGCCAAATCCGTGTCGGTCACCTTTGCCCCCAAAAACCAAAAAATTTCATGACCCCGGACCTGTCGGAATTTACTTTCTAGACCATAGTAAGAAATGGGCCTAACTTTTCAAGGAGGAAGTCTCTGAAGTTGAAACTTTCATGATTTCACAGATACCTCCAGTACTCTTTGCAGTAAAAATTTCAGCCAAATCCGTGTCGGTCACCTTTGCCTCCAAAAATAAAAAAATTTCATGACCCCGGACCTGTTGGAATTTACTTTCTAGATGAAAGTAAGAAATGGGCTTAACTTTTCAAGGAGAAAGTGTCTGAAGTTGAAACTTTCAGGATTTCATAGATACCTCCAGTACTCTTTGCAGTAAAAATTTCAGCCAAATCCGTGTCGGTCACCTTTGCCCCTAAAAATAAAAAGATTCCATGACCCCCGACCTGTCGGAATTGACTTTCTAGACCATAGTAAGAAATGGGCCTAACTTTTCAAGGAGGAAGTCTCTGAAGTTGAAACTTTCAGGATTTCATAGATACCTCCAGTACTCTTTGCAGTAAAAATTTCAGCCAAATCCGTGTCGGTCACCTTTGCCCCCAAAAATAAAAAAATTTCATGACCCCGGACCTGTCGGAATTGACTTTCTAGACCATAGTAAGAAATGGGCCTAACTTTTCAAGGAGGAAGTCTCTGAAGTTGAAACTTTCAGGATTTCATAGATACTTCCAGTACTTTTTGCAGTAAAAATTTCAGCCAAATCCGTGTCGGTCACCTTTGCCCCCAAAAATAAAAAAATTTCATGACCCCGGACCTGTCGGAATTGACTTTCTAGACCATAGTAAGAAACGGGCCTAACTTTTCAAGGAGGAAGTCTCTGAAGTTGAAACTTTCAGGATTTCATAGATACCTCCAGTACTTTTTGCAGTAAAAATTTCAGCCAAATCCGTGTCGGTCACCTTTGCCCCAAAAAATAAAAAAATTCCATGACCCCGGACCTGTCGGAATTGACTTTCTAGATGAAAGTAAGAAATGGGCCTAACTTTTCAAGGAGGAAGTCTCTGAAGTTAAAACTTTCAGGATATCATAGATACCTCCAGTACTCTTTGCAGTAAAAATTTCAGCCAAATCCGTGTCGGTCACCTTTGCCCCCCAAAAGCACAAAATTTCATGACCGCGGACCTGTCGGAATTGACTTTCTAGACCATAGTAAGAAATGGGCCTAACTTTTCAAGGAGGAAGTCTCTGAAGTTGAAACTTTCAGGATTTTGTAGATACCTTCAGTACTCTTTGCAGTAAAAATTTCAGCCAAATCCGTGTCGGTCACCTTTGCCCCAAAAAATAAAAAAATTCCATGACCCCGGACCTGTCGGAATTGACTTTCTAGACCATAGTAAGAAATGGGCCTAACTTTTCAAGGAGGAAGTCTCTGAAGTTAAAACTTTCAGGATATCATAGATACCTCCAGTACTCTTTGCAGTAGAGATTTCAGCCAAATCCGTGTCGGTCACCTTTGCCCCCAAAAAGCACAAAATTTCATGACCGCAGACCTGTTGGAATTGACTTTCTAGACCATAGTAAGAAATGGGCCTAACTTTTCAAGGAGGAATTCTCTGAAGTTGAAACTCTCAGGATTTCATAGATACCTCCAGTACTCTTTGCAGTAGAGATTTCAGCCAAATCCGTGTCGGTCGCCTTTTCCCCCAAAAATAAAAAAATTCCATGACCCCGGACCTGTCGGAATAGACTTTCTAGATCATAGTAAGAAATGGGCCTAACTTTTCAAGGAGGAAGTCTCTGAAGTTGAAACTTTCAGGATTTCATAGATACCTCCAGTACTCTTTGCAGTAAAAATTTCAGCCAAATCCGTGTCGGTCACCTTTGCCCCCAAAAATAAAAAATTTCATGACCCCGGATCTGTCGGAATTGACTTTCTAGACCATAGTAAGAAATGGGCCTAACTTTTCAAGGAGGAAGTCTCTGAAGTTGAAACTTTCATGATTTCATAGATACCTCCAGTACTCTTTGCAGTAAAAATTTCAGCCAAATCCGTGTCGGTCACCTTTGCCCCCAAAAATAAAAAAATTTCATGACCCCGGACCTGTCGGAATTGACTTTCTAGACCATAGTAAGAAATGGGCCTAACTTTTCAAGGAGGAAGTCTCTGAAGTTGAAACTTTCAGGATTTCATAGATACTTCCAGTACTCTTTGCAGTAAAAATTTCAGCCAAATCCGTGTCGGTCACCTTTGCCCCCAAAAATAAAAAGATTCCATGACCCCCGACCTGTCGGAATTGACTTTCTAGACCATAGTAAGAAATGGGCCTAACATTTCAAGGAGGAAGTCTCTGAAGTTGAAACTTTCAGGATTTCATAGATACCTCCAGTACTCTTTGCAGTAAAAATTTCAGCCAAATCCGTGTCGGTCACCTTTGCCCCCAAAAATAAAAAAATTTCATGACCCCGGACCTGTCGGAATTGACTTTCTAGACCATAGTAAGAAATGGGCCTAACTTTTCAAGGAGGAAGTCTCTGAAGTTGAAACTTTCAGGATTTCATAGATACCTCCAGTACTCTTTGCAGTAAAAATTTCAGCCAAATCCGTGTCGGTCACCTTTGCCCCCCAAAATAAAAAAATTTCATGACCCCGGACCTGTCGGAATTGACTTTCTAGACCATAGTAAGAAACGGGCCTAACTTTTCAAGGAGGAAGTCTCTGAAGTTGAAACTTTCAGGATTTCATAGATACCTCCAGTACTCTTTGCAGTAAAAATTTCAGCCAAATCCGTGTCGGTCACCTTTGCCCCAAAAAATAAAAAAAATTCCATGACCCCGGACCTGTCGGAATTGACTTTCTAGATGAAAGTAAGAAATGGGCCTAACTTTTCAAGGAGGAAGTCTCTGAAGTTAAAACTTTCAGGATATCATAGATACCTCCAGTACTCTTTGCAGTAAAAATTTCAGCCAAATCCGTGTCGGTCACCTTTGCCCCCCAAAAGCACAAAATTTCATGACCGCGGACCTGTCGGAATTGACTTTCTAGACCATAGTAAGAAATGGGCCTAACTTTTCAAGGAGGAATTCTCTGAAGTTGAAACTCTCAGGATTTCATAGATACCTCCAGTACTCTTTGCAGTAGAGATTTCAGCCAAATCCGTGTCGGTCGCCTTTTCCCCCAAAAATAAAAAAATTCCATGACCCCGGACCTGTCGGAATAGACTTTCTAGATGAAAGTAAGAAATGGGCCTAACTTTTCAAGGAGGAAGTCTCTGAAGTTAAAACTTTCAGGATATCATAGATACCTCCAGTACTCTTTGCAGTAAAAATTTCAGCCAAATCCGTGTCGGTCACCTTTGCCCCCCAAAAGCACAAAATTTCATGACCGCGGACCTGTCGGAATTGACTTTCTAGACCATAGTAAGAAATGGGCCTAACTTTTCAAGGAGGAAGTCTCTGAAGTTGAAACTTTCAGGATTTTGTAGATACCTTCAGTACTCTTTGCAGTAAAAATTTCAGCCAAATCCGTGTCGGTCACCTTTGCCCCAAAAAATAAAAAAATTCCATGACCCCGGACCTGTCGGAATTGACTTTCTAGACCATAGTAAGAAATGGGCCTAACTTTTCAAGGAGGAAGTCTCTGAAGTTGAAACTTTCAGGATTTCATAGATACCTCCAGTACTCTTTGCAGTAGAGATTTCAGCCAAATCCGTGTCGGTCACCTTTGCCCCCCAAAAGCACAAAATTTCATGACCGCGGACCTGTCGGAATTGACTTTCTAGACCATAGTAAGAAATGGGCCTAACTTTTCAAGGAGGAATTCTCTGAAGTTAAAAACTCTCAGGATTTCATAAATACCTCCAGTACTCTTTGCAGTAGAGATTTCAGCCAAATCCGTGTCGGTCGCCTTTTCCCCCCAAAATAAAAAAATTCCATGACCCCGGACCTGTCGGAATAGACTTTCTAGATCATAGTAAGAAATGGGCCTAACTTTTCAAGGAGGAAGTCTCTGAAGTTGAAACTTTCAGGATTTCATAGATACCTCCAGTACTCTTTGCAGTAAAAATTTCAGCCAAATCCGTGTCGGTCACCTTTGCCCCCAAAATTAAAAAATTTCATGACCCCGGACCTGTCGGAATTGTTTTTCTCGACCATAGTAAGAAATGGGCCTAACTTTTCAAGGAGGAAGTCTCTGAAGTTGAAACTTTCATGATTTCATAGATACCTCCAGTACTCTTTGCAGTAAAAATTTCAGCCAAATCCGTGTCGGTCACCTTTGCCCCCAAAAATAAAAAAATTTCATGACCCCGGACCTGTCGGAATTGACTTTCTAGACCATAGTAAGAAATGGGCCTAACTTTTCAAGGAGGAAGTCTCTGAAGTTGAAACTTTCAGGATTTCATAGATACTTCCAGTACTCTTTGCAGTAAAAATTTCAGCCAAATCCGTGTCGGTCACCTTTGCCCCCAAAAATAAAAAGATTCCATGACCCCCGACCTGTCGGAATTGACTTTCTAGACCATAGTAAGAAATGGGCCTAACATTTCAAGGAGGAAGTCTCTGAAGTTGAAACTTTCAGGATTTCATAGATACCTCCAGTACTCTTTGCAGTAAAAATTTCAGCCAAATCCGTGTCGGTCACCTTTGCCCCCAAAAATAAAAAAATTTCATGACCCCGGACCTGTCGGAATTGACTTTCTAGACCATAGTAAGAAATGGGCCTAACTTTTCAAGGAGAAAGTCTCTGAAGTTGAAACTTTCAGGATTTCATAGATATCCCCAGTACTCTATGCAGTAAAAATTTCGGCCAAATCCGTGTCGGTCACCTTTGCCCCCAAAAATCAAAAAATTTCATGACCCCGGACCTGTCGGAATTGACTTTCTAGACCATAGTAAGAAACGGGCCTAACTTTTCAAGGAGGAAGTCTCTGAAGTTGAAACTTTCAGGATTTCATAGATACCTCCAGTACTTTTTGCAGTAAAAATTTCAGCCAAATCCGTGTCGGTCACCTTTGCCCCAAAAAATAAAAAAATTCCATGACCCCGGACCTGTCGGAATTGACTTTCTAGATGAAAGTAAGAAATGGGCCTAACTTTTCAAGGAGGAAGTCTCTGAAGTTAAAACTTTCAGGATATCATAGATACCTCCAGTACTCTTTGCAGTAAAAATTTCAGCCAAATCCTTGTCGGTCACCTTTGCCCCCCAAAAGCACAAAATTTCATGACCGCGGACCTGTCGGAATTGACTTTCTAGACCATAGTAAGAAATGGGCCTAACTTTTCAAGGAGGAATTCTCTGAAGTTGAAACTCTCAGGATTTCATAGATACCTCCAGTACTCTTTGCAGTAGAGATTTCAGCCAAATCCGTGTCGGTCGCCTTTTCCCCCAAAAATAAAAAAAATTCCATGACCCCGGACCTGTCGGAATAGACTTTCTAGATCATAGTAAGAAATGGGCCTAACTTTTCAAGGAGGAAGTCTCTGAAGTTGAAACTTTCAGGATTTCATAGATACCTCCAGTACTCTTTGCAGTAAAAATTTCAGCCAAATCCGTGTCGGTCACCTTTGTCCCAAAAAAATCAAAATATTCCATGACTCCGGACCTGTCGGAATTGACTTTCTAGACCATAGTAAGAAATGGGCCTAACTTTTCAAGGAGGAAGTCTCTGAAGTTGAAACTTTCATGATTTCATAGATACCTCCAGTACTCTTTGCAGTAAAAATTTCAGCCAAATCCGTGTCGGTCACCTTTGCCCCCAAAAATAAAAAATTTCATGACCCCGGACCTGTCGGAATTGACTTTCTAGACCATAGTAAGAAATGGGCCTAACTTTTCAAGGAGGAAGTCTCTGAAGTTGAAACTTTCAGGATTTCATAGATACTTCCAGTACTCTTTGCAGTAAAAATTTCAGCCAAATCCGTGTCGGTCACCTTTGCCCCCAAAAATAAAAAGATTCCATGACCCCCGACCTGTCGGAATTGACTTTCTAGACCATAGTAAGAAATGGGCCTAACTTTTCAAGGAGGAAGTCTCTGAAGTTGAAACTTTCAGGATTTCATAGATACCTCCAGTACTCTTTGCAGTAAAAATTTCAGCCAAATCCGTGTCGGTCACCTTTGCCCCCAAAAATAAAAAAATTTCATGACCCCGGACCTGTCGGAATTGACTTTCTAGACCATAGTAAGAAACCGGCCTAACTTTTCAAGGAAGAAGTCTCTGAAGTTGAAACTTTCAGGATTTCATAGATACCTCCAGTACTCTTTGCAGTAAAATTTTCAGCCAAATCCGTGACGGTCACCTTTGCCCCCCAAAATAAACAATTTCATGACCCCGGACCTGTCAGAATTGACTTTCTAGATCATAGTAAGAAATGGGCCTAACTTTTCAAGGAGGAAGTCTCTGAAGTTGAAACTTTCAGGATTTCATAGATACCTCCAGTACTCTTTGCAGTAAAAATTTCAGCCAAATCCGTGTCGGTCACCTTTGCCCCAAAAAATAAAAAAATTCCATGACCCCGGACCTGTCGGAATTGACTTTCTAGATGAAAGTAAGAAATGGGCCTAACTTTTCAAGGAGGAAGTCTCTGAAGTTAAAACTTTCAGGATATCATAGATACCTCCAGTACTCTTTGCAGTAAAAATTTCAGCCAAATCCGTGTCGGTCACCTTTGCCCCCAAAAATAAAAAATTTCATGACCCCGGACCTGTCGGAATTGACTTTCTAGACCATAGTAAGAAATGGGCCTAACTTTTCAAGGAGGAAGTCTCTGAAGTTGAAACTTTCATGATTTCATAGATACCTCCAGTACTCTTTGCAGTAAAAATTTCAGCCAAATCCGTGTCGGTCACCTTTGCCTCCAAAAATAAAAAAATTTCATGACCCCGGACCTGTTGGAATTTACTTTCTAGATGAAAGTAAGAAATGGGCTTAACTTTTCAAGGAGAAAGTGTCTGAAGTTGAAACTTTCAGGATTTCATAGATACCTCCAGTACTCTTTGCAGTAAAAATTTCAGCCAAATCCGTGTCGGTCACCTTTGCCCCTAAAAATAAAAAGATTCCATGACCCCCGACCTGTCGGAATTGACTTTCTAGACCATAGTAAGAATGGGCCTAACTTTTCAAGGAGGAAGTCTCTGAAGTTGAAACTTTCAGGATTTCATAGATACCTCCAGTACTCTTTGCATAAAAAATTTCAGCCAAATCCGTGTCGGTCACCTTTGCCCCCAAAAATAAAAAAATTTCATGACCCCGGACCTGTCGGAATTGACTTTCTAGACCATAGTAAGAAATGGGCCTAACTTTTCAAGGAGGAAGTCTCTGAAGTTGAAACTTTCAGGATTTCATAGATACTTCCAGTACTTTTTGCAGTAAAAATTTCAGCCAAATCCGTGTCGGTCACCTTTGCCCCCAAAAATAAAAAAATTTCATGACCCCGGACCTGTCGGAATTGACTTTCTAGACCATAGTAAGAAATGGGCCTAACTTTTCAAGGAGGAAGTCTCTGAAGTTGAAATTTCAGGATTTCATAGATACCTCCAGTACTCTTTGCAGTAAAAATTTCAGCCAAATCCGTGTCGGTCACCTTTGCCCCCAAAAATAAAAAATTTCATGACCCCGGACCTGTCGGAATTGACTTTCTAGACCATAGTAAGAAATGGGCCTAACTTTTCAAGGAGGAAGTCTCTGAAGTTGAAACTTTCAGGATTTCATAGATACCTCCAGTACTCTTTGCAGTAAAAATTTCAGCCAAATCCGTGTCGGTCACCTTTGCCCCCCAAAATAAAAAAATTTCATGACCCCGGACCTGTCGGAATTGACTTTCTAGACCATAGTAAGAAACGGGCCTAACTTTTCAAGGAGGAAGTCTCTGAAGTTGAAACTTTCAGGATTTCATAGATACCTCCAGTACTCTTTGCAGTAAAAATTTCAGCCAAATCCGTGTCGGTCACCTTTGCCCCAAAAAATAAAAAATTCCATGACCCCGGACCTGTCGGAATTGACTTTCTAGATGAAAGTAAGAAATGGGCCTAACTTTTCAAGGAGGAAGTCTCTGAAGTTAAAACTTTCAGGATATCATAGATACCTCCAGTACTCTTTGCAGTAAAAATTTCAGCCAAATCCGTGTCGGTCACCTTTGCCCCCGAAAAGCACAAAATTTCATGACCGCGGACCTGTCGGAATTGACTTTCTAGATGAAAGTAAGAAATGGGCCTAACTTTTCAAGGAGGAAGTCTCTGAAGTTGAAACTTTCATGATTTCATAGATACCTCCAGTACTCTTTGCAGTAAAAATTTCAGCCAAATCCGTGTCGGTCACCTTTGCCTCCAAAAAAAAAACATTTCATGACCCCGGACCTGTTGGAATTTACTTTCTAGATGAAAGTAAGAAATGGGCTTAACTTTTCAAGGAGAAAGTGTCTGAAGTTGAAACTTTCAGGATTTCATAGATACCTCCAGTACTCTTTGCAGTAAAAATTTCAGCCAAATCCGTGTCGGTCACCTTTGCCCCTAAAAATAAAAAGATTCCATGACCCCCGACCTGTCGGAATTGACTTTCTAGACCATAGTAAGAAATGGGCCTAACTTTTCAAGGAGGAAGTCTCTGAAGTTGAAACTTTCAGGATTTCATAGATACCTCCAGTACTCTTTGCAGTAAAAATTTCAGCCAAATCCGTGTCGGTCACCTTTGCCCCCAAAAATAAAAAATTTCATGACCCCGGACCTGTCGGAATTGACTTTCTAGACCATAGTAAGAAATGGGCCTAACTTTTCAAGGAGGAAGTCTCTGAAGTTGAAACTTTCAGGATTTCATAGATACTTCCAGTACTTTTTGCAGTAAAAATTTCAGCCAAATCCGTGTCGGTCACCTTTGCCCCCAAAAATTAAAAAATTTCATGACCCCGGACCTGTTGGAATTTACTTTCTAGATGAAAGTAAGAAATGGGACTAACTTTTCAAGGAGAACGTGTCTGAAGTTAAAACTTTCAGGATTTCATAGATACCTCCAGTACTCTTTGCAGTAAAAATTTCAGCCAAATCCGTGTCGGTCACCTTTGCCCCCAAAAATAAAAAAATTTCATGACCCCGGACCTGTCGGAATTTACTTTCTAGATGAAAGTAAGAAATGGGACTAACTTTTCAAGGAGAACGTGTCTGAAGTTGAAACTTTCAGGATTTCATAGATACCTCCAATACTCTTTGCAGTAAAAATTTCAGCCAAATCCGTGTCGGTCACCTTTGCCCCCCAAAAGCACAAAATTTCATGACCGCGGACCTGTCGGAATTGACTTTCTAGACCATAGTAAGAAATGGGCCTAACTTTTCAAGGAGGAAATCTCTGAAATTGAAACTCTCAGGATTTCATAGATACCTCCAGTACTCTTTGCAGTAAAAATTTCAGCCAAATCCGTGTCGGTCACCTTTGCCCCCAAAAATAAAAAATTTCATGACCCCGGACCTGTCGGAATTGACTTTCTAGACCATAGTAAGAAATGGGCCTAACTTTTCAAGGACGAAGTCTCTGAAGTTGAAACTTTCAGGATTTCGTACATACTTTCAGTACTCTTTGCAGTAAAAATTTCAGCCAAATCCGTGTCGGTTACCTTTGCCCCCCAAAATAAAAAAATTCCATGACCCCGGACCTGTCGGAATTGACTTTCTAGACCATAGTAAGAAACGGGCCTAACTTTTCAAGGAGGAATTCTCTGAAGTTGAAACTTTCAGGATTTCATAGATACCTCCAGTACTCTTTGCAGTAAAAATTTCAGCCAAATCCGTGTCGGTCACCTTTGCCCCAAAAAATAAAAAAATTCCATGACCCCGGACCTGTCGGAATTTACTTTCTAGATGAAAGTAAGAAATGGACTAACTTTCCAAGGAGGAAGTCTCTGAAGTTAAAACTTTCAGGATATCATAGATACCTCCAGTACTCTTTGCAGTAGAGATTTCAGCCAAATCCGTGTCGGTCACCTTTGCCCCCAAAAATAAAACATTTCATGACCGCGGACCTGTCGGAATTGACTTTCTAGACCATAGTAAGAAATGGGCCTAACTTTTCAAGGAGGAATTCTCTGAAGTTGAAACTTTCAGGATTTCGTACATACCTTCAGTACTCTTTGCAGTAAAAATTTCAGCCAAATCCGTGTCGGTCACCTTTGCCCCCAAAAAGCACAAAATTTCATGACCGCGGACCTGTCGGAATTGACTTTCTAGACCATAGTAAGAAATGGGCCTAATTTTTCAAGGAGGAATTCTCTGAAGTTGAAACTCTCAGGATTTCATAGATACCTCCAGTACTCTTTGCAGTAGAGATTTCAGCCAAATCCGTGTCGGTCACCTTTGCCCCCAAAAATAAAAAAATTCCATGACCCCGGACCTGTCGGAATTGACTTTCTTGGCAATACTAAAAAATGGGCCTAACTTTTCAAGGAGGAAGTCTCTGAAGTTGAAACTTTCAGGATTTCATAGATACCTCCAGTACTCTTTGCAGTAAAAATTTCAGCCAAATCCGTGTCGGTCACCTTTGCCCCCCAAAATAAAATAATTTCATGACCCCGGACCTGTCGGAATTTACTTTCTAGATGAAAGTAAGAAATGGGCCTAACTTTTCAAGGAGGAAGTTTCTGAAGTTAAAACTTTCAGGATATCATAGATACCTCCAGTACTCTTTGCAGTAAAAATTTCAGCCAAATCCGTGTCGGTCACCTTTGCCCCCAAAAACCAAAAAATTTCATGACCCCGGACCTGTCGGAATTTACTTTCTAGATGAAAGTAAGAAATGGGCCTAACTTTTCAAGGAGGAAGTCTCTGAAGTTAAAACTTTGAGGATATCATAGATACCACCAGTACTCTTTGCAGTAAAAATTTCAGCCAAATCCGTGTCGGTCACCTTTGCCCCCAAAAAGCACAAAATTTCATGACCGCGGACCTGTCGGAATAGACTTTCTAGATCATAGTAAGAAATGGGCCTAACTTTTCAAGGAGGAAGTCTCTGAAGTTGAAACTTTCAGGATTTCATAGATACCTCCAGTACTCTTTGCAGTAAAAATTTCAGCCAAATCCGTGTCGGTCACCTTTGCCCCCAAAAATAAAAAATTTCATGACCCCGGACCTGTCGGAATTGACTTTCTAGACCATAGTAAAAAATGGGCCTAACTTTTCAAGGAGGAAGTCTCTGAAGTTGAAACTCTCAGGATTTCATAGATACCTCCAATACTCTTTGCAGTAGAGATTTCAGCCAAATCCGTGTCGGTCACCTTTGCCCCCAAAAATAAAAAAATTCCATGACCCCGGACCTGTCGGAATTGACTTTCTTGGCAATACTAAAAAATGGGCCTAACTTTTCAAGGAGGAAGTCTCTGAAGTTGAAACCTTCATGATTTCATAGATACCTCCAGTACTCTTTGCAGTAAAAATTTCAGCCAAATCCGTGTCGGTCACCTTTGCCCCCATAAATAAAAAAATTTCATGACCCCGGACCTGTCGGAATTTACTTTCTAGATGAAAGTAAGAAATGGGCCTAACTTTTCAAGGAGGAAGTTTCTGAAGTTAAAACTTTCAGGATATCATAGATACCACCAGTACTCTTTGCAGTAAAAATTTCAGCCAAATCCGTGTCGGTCACCTTTGCCCCCCAAAAGCACAAAATTTCATGACCGCGGACCTGTCGGAATTGACTTTCTAGACCATAGTAAGAAATGGGCCTAACTTTTCAAGGAGGAATTCTTTGAAGTTGAAACTCTCAGGATTTCATAGATACCTCCAATACTCTTTGCAGTAAAAATTTCAGCCAAATCCGTGTCGGTCACCTTTGCCCTCCAAAAGCACAAAATTTCATGACCGCGGACCTGTCGGAATTGACTTTCTAGACCATAGTAAGAAATGGGCCTAACTTTTCAAGGAGGAAATCTCTGAAATTGAAACTCTCAGGATTTCATAGATACCTCCAGTACTCTTTGCAGTAAAAATTTCAGCCAAATCCGTGTCGGTCACCTTTGCCCCCAAAAAGCACAAAATTTCATGACCCCGGACCTGTCGGAATTGACTTTCTAGACCATAGTAAGAAATGGGCCTAACTTTTCAAGGAGGAAGTCTCTGAAGTTGAAACTTTCAGGATTTCGTACATACTTTCAGTACTCTTTGCAGTAAAAATTTCAGCCAAATCCGTGTCGGTTACCTTTGCCCCCCAAAATAAAAAAATTCCATGACCCCGGACCTGTCGGAATTGACTTTCTAGACCATAGTAAGAAACGGGCCTAACTTTTCAAGGAGGAATTCTCTGAAGTTGAAACTTTCAGGATTTCATAGATACCTCCAGTACTCTTTGCAGTAAAAATTTCAGCCAAATCCGTGTCGGTCACCTTTGCCCCAAAAAATAAAAAAATTCCATGACCCCGGACCTGTCGGAATTTACTTTCTAGATGAAAGTAAGAAATGGGCCTAACTTTTCAAGGAGGAAGTCTCTGAAGTTAAAACTTTCAGGATATCATAGATACCTCCAGTACTCTTTGCAGTAGAGATTTCAGCCAAATCCGTGTCGGTCACCTTTGCCCCCAAAAATAAAACATTTCATGACCGCGGACCTGTCGGAATTGACTTTCTAGACCATAGTAAGAAATGGGCCTAACTTTTCAAGGAGGAATTCTCTGAAGTTGAAACTTTCAGGATTTCGTACATACCTTCAGTACTCTTTGCAGTAAAAATTTCAGCCAAATCCGTGTCGGTCACCTTTGCCCCCAAAAAGCACAAAATTTCATGACCGCGGACCTGTCGGAATTGACTTTCTAGACCATAGTAAGAAATGGGCCTAATTTTTCAAGGAGGAATTCTCTGAAGTTGAAACTCTCAGGATTTCATAGATACCTCCAGTACTCTTTGCAGTAGAGATTTCAGCCAAATCCGTGTCGGTCACCTTTGCCCCCAAAAATAAAAAAATTCCATGACCCCGGACCTGTCGGAATTGACTTTCTTGGCAATACTAAAAAATGGGCCTAACTTTTCAAGGAGGAAGTCTCTGAAGTTGAAACTTTCAGGATTTCATAGATACCTCCAGTACTCTTTGCAGTAAAAAT
>NC_141778.1:21294636-21327089 GCF_054643075.1 Acanthaster planci | reverse complement strand
TAACTTCAGAGACTTCCTCCTTGAAAAGTTAGGCCCATTTCTTACTTTCATCTAGAAAGTCAATTCCGACAGGTCCGGGGTCATGGAATTTTTTTATTTTTTGGGGCAAAGGCGACCGACACGGATTTGGTTGAAATGTTTACTGCAAAAAAGTACTGGAGGTATCTATGAAATCCTTAAAGTTTCAACTTCAGAGACTTCCTCCTTGAAAAGTTAGGCCCGTTTCTTACTATGGTCTAGAAAGTCAATTCCGACAGGTCCGGGGTCATGAAATATTTTTATTTTTGGGGGCAAAGGGGACCGACACGGATTTGGCTGAAATTTTTACTGCAAAAAGTACTGGAAGTATCTATGAAATCCTGAAAGTTTCAACTTCAGAGACTTCCTCCTTGAAAAGTTAGGCCCATTTCTTACTATGGTCTAGAAAGTCAATTCCGACAGGTCCGGGGTCATGAAATGTTTTATTTTTGGGGGCAAAGGTGACCGATACGGATTTGGCTGAAATCTCTACTGCAAAGAGTACTGGAGGTATCTATGATATCCTGAAAGTTTTAACTTCAGAGACTTCCTCCTTGAAAAGTTAGGCCCATTTCTTACTTTCATCTATAAAGTAAATTCCGACAGGTCCGGGGTCATGGAATTTTTTTATTTTTTGGGGCAAAGGTGACCGACACGGATTTGGCTGAAATTTTTTACTGCAAAGAGTACTGAAGGTATCTACGAAATCCTGAAAGTTTCAACTTCAGAGACTTCCTCCTTGAAAAGTTAGGCCCATTTCTTACTATGGTCTAGAAAGTCAATTCCGACAGGTCCGCGGTCATGAAATTTTGTGCTTTTGGGGGGCAAAGGTGACCGACACGGATTTGGCTGAAATTTTTACTGCAAAGAGTACTGGAGGTATCTATGATATCCTGAAAGTTTTAACTTCAGAGACTTCCTCCTTGAAAAGTTAGGCCCATTTCTTACTTTCATCTAGAAAGTCAATTCCGACAGGTCCGGGGTCATGGAATTTTTTTATTTTTTGGGGCAAAGGTGACCGACACGGATTTGGCTGAAATTTTTACTGCAAAGAGTACTGGAGGTATCTATGAAATCCTGAAAGTTTCAACTTCAGAGACTTCCTCCTTGAAAAGTTAGGCCAATTTCTTACTATGGTCTAGAAAGTCAATTCAAACAGGTCCGGGTCATGAAATTTTTTTATTTTTGGAGGCAAAGGTGACCGACACGGATTTGGCTGAAATTTTTACTGCAAAGAGTACTGGAGGTATCTATGAAATCATGAAAGTTTCAACTTCAGAGACTTCCTCCTTGAAAAGTTAGGCCCATTTCTTACTATGATCTAGAAAGTCTATTCCGACAGGTCCGGGGTCATGGAATTTTTTTATTTTTGGGGGAAAAGGTGACCGACACGGATTTGGCTGAAATCTCTACTGCAAAGAGTACTGGAGGTATCTATGAAATCCTGAGAGTTTCAACTTCAGAGAATTCCTCCTTGAAAAGTTAGGCCCATTTCTTACTATGGTCTAGAAAGTCAATTCCAACAGGTCTGCGGTCATGAAATTTTGTGCTTTTTGGGGGCAAAGGTGACCGACACAGATTTGGCTGAAATCTCTACTGCAAAGAGTACTGGAGGTATCTATGATATCCTGAAAGTTTTAACTTCAGAGACTTCCTCCTTGAAAAGTTAGGCCCATTTCTTACTATGGTCTAGAAAGTCAATTCCGACAGGTCCGGGGTCATGAAATGTTTTATTTTTGGGGGCAAAGGTGACCGACAACGGATTTGGCTGAAATCTCTACTGCAAAGAGTACTGGAGGTATCTATGATATCCTGAAAGTTTTAACTTCAGAGACTTCCTCCTTGAAAAGTTAGGCCCATTTCTTACTTTCATCTATAAAGTAAATTCCGACAGGTCCGGGGTCATGGAATTTTTTTATTTTTTGGGGCAAAGGTGACCGACACGGATTTGGCTGAAATTTTTACTGCAAAGAGTACTGAAGGTATCTACGAAATCCTGAAAGTTTCAACTTCAGAGACTTCCTCCTTGAAAAGTTAGGCCCATTTCTTACTATGGTCTAGAAAGTCAATTCCGACAGGTCCTCGGTCATGAAATTTTGTGCTTTTGGGGGGCAAAGGTGACCGACACGGATTTGGCTGAAATTTTTACTGCAAAGAGTACTGGAGGTATCTATGATATCCTGAAAGTTTTAACTTCAGAGACTTCCTCCTTGAAAAGTTAGGCCCATTTCTTACTTTCATCTAGAAAGTCAATTCCGACAGGTCCGGGGTCATGGAATTTTTTTATTTTTTGGGGCAAAGGTGACCGACACGGATTTGGCTGAAATTTTTACTGCAAAGAGTACTGGAGGTATCTATGAAATCCTGAAAGTTTCAACTTCAGAGACTTCCTCCTTGAAAAGTTAGGCCCATTTCTTACTATGGTCTAGAAAGTAAATTCCAACAGGTCCGGGGTCATGAAATTTTTTTATTTTTGGAGGCAAAGGTGACCGACACGGATTTGGCTGAAATTTTTACTGCAAAGAGTACTGGAGGTATCTATGAAATCATGAAAGTTTCAACTTCAGAGACTTCCTCCTTGAAAAGTTAGGCCCATTTCTTACTATGATCTAGAAAGTCTATTCCGACAGGTCCGGGGTCATGGAATTTTTTTATTTTTGGGGGAAAAGGTGACCGACACGGATTTGGCTGAAATCTCTACTGCAAAGAGTACTGGAGGTATCTATGAAATCCTGAGAGTTTCAACTTCAGAGAATTCCTCCTTGAAAAGTTAGGCCCATTTCTTACTATGGTCTAGAAAGTCAATTCCAACAGGTCTGCGGTCATGAAATTTTGTGCTTTTTGGGGGCAAAGGTGACCGACACAGATTTGGCTGAAATCTCTACTGCAAAGAGTACTGGAGGTATCTATGATATCCTGAAAGTTTTAACTTCAGAGACTTCCTCCTTGAAAAGTTAGGCCCATTTCTTACTATGGTCTAGAAAGTCAATTCCGACAGGTCCGGGGTCATGAAATTTTTTATTTTTAGGGGCAAAGGTGACCGACACGGATTTGGCTGAAATTTTTACTGCAAAGAGTACTGGAGGTATCTATGAAATCCTGAAAGTTTCAACTTCAGACACTTTCTCCTTGAAAAGTTAACCCCATTTCTTACTTTCATCTAGAAAGTAAATTCCAACAGGTCCGGGGTCATGAAATTTTTTTATTTTTGGAGGCAAAGGTGACCGACACGGATTTGGCTGAAATTTTTACTGCAAAGAGTACTGGAGGTATCTATGAAATCATGAAAGTTTCAACTTCAGAGACTTCCTCCTTGAAAAGTTAGGCCCATTTCTTACTATGGTCTAGAAAGTCAATTCCGACAGGTCCGGGGTCATGAAATGTTTTTTTTGGGGGGGCAAAGGTGACCGACACGGATTTGGCTGAAATCTCTACTGCAAAGAGTACTGGAGGTATCTATGATATCCTGAAAGTTTTAACTTCAGAGACTTCCTCCTTGAAAAGTTAGGCCCATTTCTTACTTTCATCTATAAAGTAAATTCCGACAGGTCCGGGGTCATGGAATTTTTTTATTTTTTGGGGCAAAGGTGACCAACACGGATTTGGCTGAAATTTTTACTGCAAAGAGTACTGAAGGTATCTACGAAATCCTGAAAGTTTCAACTTCAGAGACTTCCTCCTTGAAAAGTTAGGCCCATTTCTTACTATGGTCTAGAAAGTCAATTCCGACAGGTCCGCGGTCATGAAATTCTGTGCTTTTGGGGGGCAAAGGTGACCGACACGGATTTGGCTGAAATTTTTACTGCAAAGAGTACTGGAGGTATCTATGATATCCTGAAAGTTTTAACTTCAGAGACTTCCTCCTTGAAAAGTTAGGCCCATTTCTTACTTTCATCTAGAAAGTCAATTCCGACAGGTCCGGGGTCATGGAATTTTTTTATTTTTTGGGGCAAAGGTGACCGACACGGATTTGGCTGAAATTTTTACTGCAAAGAGTACTGGAGGTATCTATGAAATCCTGAAAGTTTCAACTTCAGAGACTTCCTCCTTGAAAAGTTAGGCCCATTTCTTACTATGGTCTAGAAAGTAAATTCCAACAGGTCCGGGGTCATGAAATTTTTTTATTTTTGGAGGCAAAGGTGACCGACACGGATTTGGCTGAAATTTTTACTGCAAAGAGTACTGGAGGTATCTATGAAATCATGAAAGTTTCAACTTCAGAGACTTCCTCCTTGAAAAGTTAGGCCCATTTCTTACTATGGTCTAGAAAGTCAATTCCGACAGGTCCGGGGTCATGAAATTTTTTATTTTTGGGGGCAAAGGTGACCGACACGGATTTGGCTGAAATTTTTACTGCAAAGAGTACTGGAGGTATCTATGAAATCCTGAAAGTTTCAACTTCAGAGACTTCCTCCTTGAAAAGTTA
This sequence comes from Acanthaster planci, assembly GCF_054643075.1. Classification (NCBI taxonomy): domain Eukaryota; kingdom Metazoa; phylum Echinodermata; class Asteroidea; order Valvatida; family Acanthasteridae; genus Acanthaster; species Acanthaster planci. The sequence goes on along the minus strand of NC_141778.1, from coordinate 21,322,645 downwards.
GGCCCATTTCTTACTATGATCTAGAAAGTCTATTCCGACAGGTCCGGGGTCATGGAATTTTTTTTATTTTTGGGGGAAAAGGCGACCGACACGGATTTGGCTGAAATCTCTACTGCAAAGAGTACTGGAGGTATCTATGAAATCCTGAGAGTTTCAACTTCAGAGAATTCCTCCTTGAAAAGTTAGGCCCATTTCTTACTATGGTCTAGAAAGTCAATTCAACAGGTCTGCGGTCATGAAATTTTGTGCTTTTTGGGGGCAAAGGTGACCGACACGGATTTGGCTGAAATCTCTACTGCAAAGAGTACTGGAGGTATCTATGATATCCTGAAAGTTTTAACTTCAGAGACTTCCTCCTTGAAAAGTTAGGCCCCATTTCTTACTATGGTCTAGAAAGTCAATTCCGACAGGTCCGGGGTCATGAAATGTTTTATTTTTGGGGGCAAAGGTGACCGACACGGATTTGGCTGAAATCTCTACTGCAAAGAGTACTGGAGGTATCTATGATATCCTGAAAGTTTTAACTTCAGAGACTTCCTCCTTGAAAAGTTAGGCCCATTTCTTACTTTCATCTATAAAGTAAATTCCGACAGGTCCGGGGTCATGGAATTTTTTTATTTTTTGGGGCAAAGGTGACCGACACGGATTTGGCTGAAATTTTTACTGCAAAGAGTACTGAAGGTATCTACGAAATCCTGAAAGTTTCAACTTCAGAGACTTCCTCCTTGAAAAGTTAGGCCCATTTCTTACTATGGTCTAGAAAGTCAATTCCGACAGGTCCGCGGTCATGAAATTTTGTGCTTTTGGGGGGCAAAGGTGACCGACACAGCTTTGGCTGAAATTTTTACTGCAAAGAGTACTGGAGGTATCTATGATATCCTGAAAGTTTTAACTTCAGAGACTTCCTCCTTGAAAAGTTAGGCCCATTTCTTACTTTCATCTAGAAAGTCAATTCCGACAGGTCCGGGGTCATGGAATTTTTTTATTTTTTGGGGCAAAGGCGACCGACACGGATTTGGCTGAAATTTTTACTGCAAAAAGTACTGGAGGTATCTATGAAATCCTTAAAGTTTCAACTTCAGAGACTTCCTCCTTGAAAAGTTAGGCCCGTTTCTTACTATGGTCTAGAAAGTCAATTCCGACAGGTCCGGGGTCATGAAATATTTTTATTTTTGGGGGCAAAGGGGACCGACACGGATTTGGCTGAAATTTTTACTGCAAAAAGTACTGGAAGTATCTATGAAATCCTGAAAGTTTCAACTTCAGAGACTTCCTCCTTGAAAAGTTAGGCCCATTTCTTACTATGGTCTAGAAAGTCAATTCCGACAGGTCCGGGGTCATGAAATGTTTTATTTTTGGGGGCAAAGGTGACCGACACGGATTTGGCTGAAATCTCTACTGCAAAGAGTACTGGAGGTATCTATGATATCCTGAAAGTTTTAACTTCAGAGACTTCCTCCTTGAAAAGTTAGGCCCATTTCTTACTTTCATCTAGAAAGTCAATTCCGACAGGTCCGGGGTCATGGAATTTTTTTATTTTTGGGGGCAAAGGTGACCGACACGGATTTGGCTGAAATTTTTACTGCAAAGAGTACTGGAGGTATCTATGAAATCCTGAAAGTTTCAACTTCAGAGACTTCCTCCTTGAAAAGTTAGGCCCATTTCTTACTATGGTCTAGAAAGTAAATTCCAACAGGTCCGGGGTCATGAAATTTTTTTATTTTTGGAGGCAAAGGTGACCGACACGGATTTGGCTGAAATTTTTACTGCAAAGAGTACTGGAGGTATCTATGAAATCATGAAAGTTTCAACTTCAGAGACTTCCTCCTTGAAAAGTTAGGCCCATTTCTTACTATGGTCTAGAAAGTCAATTCCGACAGGTCCGGGGTCATGAAATTTTTTATTTTTGGGGGCAAAGGTGACCGACACGGATTTGGCTGAAATTTTTACTGCAAAGAGTACTGGAGGTATCTATGAAATCCTGAAAGTTTCAACTTCAGAGACTTCCTCCTTGAAAAGTTAGGCCCATTTCTTACTATGATCTAGAAAGTCTATTCCGACAGGTCCGGGGTCATGGAATTTTTTTATTTTTGGGGGAAAAGGCGACCGACACGGATTTGGCTGAAATCTCTACTGCAAAGAGTACTGGAGGTATCTATGAAATCCTGAGAGTTTCAACTTCAGAGAATTCCTCCTTGAAAAGTTAGGCCCATTTCTTACTATGGTCTAGAAAGTCAATTCCAACAGGTCTGCGGTCATGAAATTTTGTGCTTTTTGGGGGCAAAGGTGACCGACACGGATTTGGCTGAAATCTCTACTGCAAAGAGTACTGGAGGTATCTATGATATCCTGAAAGTTTTAACTTCAGAGACTTCCTCCTTGAAAAGTTAGGCCCATTTCTTACTATGGTCTAGAAAGTCAATTCCGACAGGTCCGGGGTCATGAAATGTTTTATTTTTGGGGGCAAAGGTGACCGACACGGATTTGGCTGAAATCTCTACTGCAAAGAGTACTGGAGGTATCTATGATATCCTGAAAGTTTTAACTTCAGAGACTTCCTCCTTGAAAAGTTAGGCCCATTTCTTACTTTCATCTATAAAGTAAATTCCGACAGGTCCGGGGTCATGGAATTTTTTTATTTTTTGGGGCAAAGGTGACCGACACGGATTTGGCTGAAATTTTTACTGCAAAGAGTACTGAAGGTATCTACGAAATCCTGAAAGTTTCAACTTCAGAGACTTCCTCCTTGAAAAGTTAGGCCCATTTCTTACTATGGTCTAGAAAGTCAATTCCGACAGGTCCGCGGTCATGAAATTTTGTGCTTTTGGGGGGCAAAGGTGACCGACACGGATTTGGCTGAAATTTTTACTGCAAAGAGTACTGGAGGTATCTATGATATCCTGAAAGTTTTAACTTCAGAGACTTCCTCCTTGAAAAGTTAGGCCCATTTCTTACTTTCATCTAGAAAGTCAATTCCGACAGGTCCGGGGTCATGGAATTTTTTTATTTTTTGGGGCAAAGGCGACCGACACGGATTTGGCTGAAATTTTTACTGCAAAAAGTACTGGAGGTATCTATGAAATCCTTAAAGTTTCAACTTCAGAGACTTCCTCCTTGAAAAGTTAGGCCCGTTTCTTACTATGGTCTAGAAAGTCAATTCCGACAGGTCCGGGGTCATGAAATATTTTTATTTTTGGGGGCAAAGGGGACCGACACGGATTTGGCTGAAATTTTTACTGCAAAAAGTACTGGAAGTATCTATGAAATCCTGAAAGTTTCAACTTCAGAGACTTCCTCCTTGAAAAGTTAGGCCCATTTCTTACTATGGTCTAGAAAGTCAATTCCGACAGGTCCGGGGTCATGAAATGTTTTATTTTTGGGGGCAAAGGTGACCGATACGGATTTGGCTGAAATCTCTACTGCAAAGAGTACTGGAGGTATCTATGATATCCTGAAAGTTTTAACTTCAGAGACTTCCTCCTTGAAAAGTTAGGCCCATTTCTTACTTTCATCTATAAAGTAAATTCCGACAGGTCCGGGGTCATGGAATTTTTTTATTTTTTGGGGCAAAGGTGACCGACACGGATTTGGCTGAAATTTTTACTGCAAAGAGTACTGAAGGTATCTACGAAATCCTGAAAGTTTCAACTTCAGAGACTTCCTCCTTGAAAAGTTAGGCCCATTTCTTACTATGGTCTAGAAAGTCAATTCCGACAGGTCCGCGGTCATGAAATTTTGTGATTTTAAGGGGCACAGGTGACCGACATGGATTTGGCTGAAATTTTTACTGCAAAGAGTACTGGAGGTATCTATGATATCCTGAAAGTTTTAACTTCAGAGACTTCCTCCTTGAAAAGTTAGGCCCATTTCTTACTTTCATCTAGAAAGTCAATTCCGACAGGTCCGGGGTCATGGAATTTTTTTATTTTTTGGGGCAAAGGTGACCGACACGGATTTGGCTGAAATTTTTACTGCAAAGAGTACTGGAGGTATCTATGAAATCCTGAAAGTTTCAACTTCAGAGACTTCCTCCTTGAAAAGTTAGGCCCATTTCTTACTATGGTCTAGAAAGTAAATTCCAACAGGTCCGGGGTCATGAAATTTTTTTATTTTTGGAGGCAAAGGTGACCGACACGGATTTGGCTGAAATTTTTTACTGCAAAGAGTACTGGAGGTATCTATGAAATCATGAAAGTTTCAACTTCAGAGACTTCCTCCTTGAAAAGTTAGGCCCATTTCTTACTATGATCTAGAAAGTCTATTCCGACAGGTCCGGGGTCATGGAATTTTTTTATTTTTGGGGAAAAGGTGACCGACACGGATTTGGCTGAAATCTCTACTGCAAAGAGTACTGGAGGTATCTATGAAATCCTGAGAGTTTCAACTTCAGAGAATTCCTCCTTGAAAAGTTAGGCCCATTTCTTACTATGGTCTAGAAAGTCAATTCCAACAGGTCTGCGGTCATGAAATTTTGTGCTTTTTGGGGGCAAAGGTGACCGACACAGATTTGGCTGAAATCTCTACTGCAAAGAGTACTGGAGGTATCTATGATATCCTGAAAGTTTTAACTTCAGAGACTTCCTCCTTGAAAGTTAGGCCCATTTCTTACTATGGTCTAGAAAGTCAATTCCGACAGGTCCGGGGTCATGAAATGTTTTATTTTTGGGGGCAAAGGTGACCGACACGGATTTGGCTGAAATCTCTACTGCAAAGAGTACTGGAGGTATCTATGATATCCTGAAAGTTTTAACTTCAGAGACTTCCTCCTTGAAAAGTTAGGCCCATTTCTTACTTTCATCTATAAAGTAAATTCCGACAGGTCCGGGGTCATGGAATTTTTTTATTTTTTGGGGCAAAGGTGACCGACACGGATTTGGCTGAAATTTTTACTGCAAAGAGTACTGAAGGTATCTACGAAATCCTGAAAGTTTCAACTTCAGAGACTTCCTCCTTGAAAAGTTAGGCCCATTTCTTACTATGGTCTAGAAAGTCAATTCCGACAGGTCCGCGGTCATGAAATTTTGTGCTTTTGGGGGGGCAAAGGTGACCGACACGGATTTGGCTGAAATTTTTACTGCAAAGAGTACTGGAGGTATCTATGATATCCTGAAAGTTTTAACTTCAGAGACTTCCTCCTTGAAAAGTTAGGCCCATTTCTTACTTTCATCTAGAAAGTCAATTCCGACAGGTCCGGGGTCATGGAATTTTTTTATTTTTTGGGGCAAAGGCGACCGACACGGATTTGGCTGAAATTTTTACAGCAAAAAGTACTGGAGGTATCTATGAAATCCTTAAAGTTTCAACTTCAGAGACTTCCTCCTTGAAAAGTTAGGCCCGTTTTCTTACTATGGTCTAGAAAGTCAATTCCGACAGGTCCGGGGTCATGAAATATTTTTATTTTTGGGGGCAAAGGTGACCGACACCGGATTTGGCTGAAATTTTTACTGCAAAAAGTACTGGAAGTATCTATGAAATCCTGAAAGTTTCAACTTCAGAGACTTCCTCCTTGAAAAGTTAGGCCCATTTCTTACTATGGTCTAGAAAGTCAATTCCGACAGGTCCGGGGTCATGAAATGTTTTATTTTTGGGGGCAAAGGTGACCGACACGGATTTGGCTGAAATCTCTACTGCAAAGAGTACTGGAGGTATCTATGATATCCTGAAAGTTTTAACTTCAGAGACTTCCTCCTTGAAAAGTTAGGCCCATTTCTTACTTTCATCTATAAAGTAAATTCCGACAGGTCCGGGGTCATGGAATTTTTTTATTTTTTTGGGGCAAAGGTGACCGACACGGATTTGGCTGAAATTTTTACTGCAAAGAGTACTGAAGGTATCTACGAAATCCTGAAAGTTTCAACTTCAGAGACTTCCTCCTTGAAAAGTTAGGCCCATTTCTTACTATGGTCTAGAAAGTCAATTCCGACAGGTCCGCGGTCATGAAATTTTGTGCTTTTGGGGGGCAAAGGTGACCGACACGGATTTGGCTGAAATTTTTACTGCAAAGAGTACTGGAGGTATCTATGATATCCTGAAAGTTTTAACTTCAGAGACTTCCTCCTTGAAAAGTTAGGCCCATTTCTTACTTTCATCTAGAAAATCAATTCCGACAGGTCCGGGGTCATGGAATTTTTTTATTTTTTGGGGCAAAGGTGACCGACACGGATTTGGCTGAAATTTTTACTGCAAAAAGTACTGGAGGTATCTATGAAATCCTTAAAGTTTCAACTTCAGAGACTTCCTCCTTGAAAAGTTAGGCCCGTTTCTTACTATGGTCTAGAAAGTCAATTCCGACAGGTCCGGGGTCATGAAATTTTTTTATTTTGGGGGGCAAAGGTGACCGACACGGATTTGGCTGAAATTTTTACTGCAAAAAGTACTGGAAGTATCTATGAAATCCTGAAAGTTTCAACTTCAGAGACTTCCTCCTTGAAAAGTTAGGCCCATTTCTTACTATGGTCTAGAAAGTCAATTCCGACAGGTCCGGGGTCATGAAATTTTTTTATTTTTGGGGGCAAAGGTGACCAACACGGATTTGGCTGAAATTTTTACTGCAAAGAGTACTGGAGGTATCTATGAAATCATGAAAGTTTCAACTTCAGAGACTTCCTCCTTGAAAAGTTAGGCCCATTTCTTACTATGGTCTAGCAAGTCAATTCCGACAGGTCCGGGGTCATGAAATGTTTTATTTTTGGGGGCAAAGGTGACCGAAACGGATTTGGCTGAAATCTCTACTGCAAAGAGTACTGGAGGTATCTATGATATCCTGAAAGTTTTAACTTCAGAGACTTCCTCCTTGAAAAGTTAGGCCCATTTCTTACTTTCATCTAAAAAGTAAATTCCAACAGGTCCGGGGTCATGAAATTTTTTTATTTTTTGGGGCAAAGGTGACCGACACGGATTTGGCTGAAATTTTTACTGCAAAGAGTACTGAAGGTATCTACGAAATCCTGAAAGTTTCAACTTCAGAGACTTCCTCCTTGAAAAGTTAGGCCCATTTCTTACTATGGTCTAGAAAGTCAATTCCGACAGGTCCGCGGTCATGAAATTTTGTGCTTTTGGGGGGCAAAGGTGACCGACACGGATTTGGCTGAAATTTTTACTGCAAAGAGTACTGGAGGTATCTATGATATCCTGAAAGTTTTAACTTCAGAGACTTCCTCCTTGAAAAGTTAGGCTCATTTCTTACTTTCATCTAGAAAGTCAATTCCGACAGGTCCGGGGTCATGGAATTTTTTTATTTTTTGGGGCAAAGGTGACCGACACGGATTTGGCTGAAATTTTTTAGTGCAAAGAGTACTGGAGGTATCTATGAAATCCTGAAAGTTTCAACTTCAGAGACTTCCTCCTTGAAAAGTTAGGCCCATTTCTTACTATGGTCTAGAAAGTAAATTCCAACAGGTCCGGGGTCATGAAATTTTTTTATTTTTGGAGGCAAAGGTGACCGACACGGATTTGGCTGAAATTTTTACTGCAAAGAGTACTGGAGGTATCTATGAAATCATGAAAGTTTCAACTTCAGAGACTTCCTCCTTGAAAAGTTAGGCCCATTTCTTACTATAATCTAGAAAGTCTATTCCGACAGGTCCGGGGTCATGGAATTTTTTTATTTTTGGGGGAAAAGGCGACCGACACGGATTTGGCTGAAATCTCTACTGCAAAGAGTACTGGAGGTATCTATGAAATCCTGAGAGTTTCAACTTCAGAGAATTCCTCCTTGAAAAGTTAGGCCCATTTCTTACTATGGTCTAGAAAGTCAATTCCAACAGGTCTGCGGTCATGAAATTTTGTGCTTTTTGGGGGCAAAGGTGACCGACACAGATTTGGCTGAAATCTCTACTGCAAAGAGTACTGGAGGTATCTATGATATCCTGAAAGTTTTAACTTCAGAGACTTCCTCCTTGAAAAGTTAGGCCCATTTCTTACTATGGTCTAGAAAGTCAATTCCGACAGGTCCGGGGTCATGAAATGTTTTATTTTTGGGGGCAAAGGTGACCGACACGGATTTGGCTGAAATCTCTACTGCAAAGAGTACTGGAGGTGTCTATGATATCCTGAAAGTTTTAACTTCAGAGACTTCCTCCTTGAAAAGTTAGGCCCATTTCTTACTTTCATCTATAAAGTAAATTCCGACAGGTCCGGGGTCATGGAATTTTTTTATTTTTTGGGGCAAAGGTGACCGACACGGATTTGGCTGAAATTTTTACTGCAAAGAGTACTGAAGGTATCTACGAAATCCTGAAAGTTTCAACTTCAGAGACTTCCTCCTTGAAAAGTTAGGCCCATTTCTTACTATGGTCTAGAAAGTCAATTCCGACAGGTCCGCGGTCATGAAATTTTGTGCTTTTGGGGGGCAAAGGTGACCGACACGGATTTGGCTGAAATTTTTACTGCAAAGAGTACTGGAGGTATCTATGATATCCTGAAAGTTTTAACTTCAGAGACTTCCTCCTTGAAAAGTTAGGCCCATTTCTTACTTTCATCTAGAAAGTCAATTCCGACAGGTCCGGGGTCATGGAATTTTTTTATTTTTTGGGGCAAAGGCGACCGACACGGATTTGGCTGAAATTTTTACAGCAAAAAGTACTGGAGGTATCTATGAAATCCTTAAAGTTTCAACTTCAGAGACTTCCTCCTTGAAAAGTTAGGCCCGTTTCTTACTATGGTCTAGAAAGTCAATTCCGACAGGTCCGGGGTCATGAAATATTTTTATTTTTGGGGGCAAAGGTGACCGACACGGATTTGGCTGAAATTTTTACTGCAAAAAGTACTGGAGGTATCTATGAAATCCTGAAAGTTTCAACTTCAGAGACTTCCTCCTTGAAAAGTTAGGCCCATTTCTTACTATGGTCTAGAAAGTCAATTCCGACAGGTCCGGGGTCATGAAATGTTTTATTTTTGGGGGCAAAGGTGACCGACACGGATTTGGCTGAAATCTCTACTGCAAAGAGTACTGGAGGTATCTATGATATCCTGAAAGTTTTAACTTCAGAGAATTCCTCCTTGAAAAGTTAGGCCCATTTCTTACTTTCATCTATAAAGTAAATTCCGACAGGTCCGGGGTCATGGAATTTTTTTATTTTTTGGGGCAAAGGTGACCGACACGGATTTGGCTGAAATTTTTACTGCAAAGAGTACTGAAGGTATCTACGAAATCCTGAAAGTTTCAACTTCAGAGACTTCCTCCTTGAAAAGTTAGGCCCATTTCTTACTATGGTCTAGAAAGTCAATTCCGACAGGTCCGCGGTCATGAAATTTTGTGCTTTTGGGGGCAAAGGTGACCGACACGGATTTGGCTGAAATTTTTACTGCAAAGAGTACTGGAGGTATCTATGATATCCTGAAAGTTTTAACTTCAGAGACTTCCTCCTTGAAAAGTTAGGCCCATTTCTTACTTTCATCTAGAAAGTCAATTCCGACAGGCATGGGGTCATGAAATTTTTTTATTTTTGGGGGCAAAGGTGACCGACACGGATTTGGTTGAAATTTTTACTGCAAAAAGTACTGGAGGTATCTATGAAATCCTTAAAGTTTTAACTTCAGAGACTTCCTCCTTGAAAAGTTAGGCCCGTTTCTTACTATGGTCTAGAAAGTCAATTCCGACAGGTCCGGGGTCATGAAATTTTTTTATTTTGGGGGGCAAAGGTGACCGACACGGATTTGGCTGAAATTTTTACTGCAAAAAGTACTGGAAGTATCTATGAAATCCTGAAAGTTTCAACTTCAGAGACTTCCTCCTTGAAAAGTTAGGCCCATTTCTTACTATGGTCTAGAAAGTCAATTCCGACAGGTCCGGGGTCATGAAATTTTTTTATTTTTGGGGGCAAAGGTGACCGACACGGATTTGGCTGAAATTTTTACTGCAAAGAGTACTGGAGGTATCTATGAAATCATGAAAGTTTCAACTCCAGAGACTTCCTCCTTGAAAAGTTAGGCCCATTTCTTACTATGGTCTAGCAAGTCAATTCCGACAGGTCCGAGGTCATGAAATGTTTTATTTTTGGGGGCAAAGGTGACCGACACGGATTTGGCTGAAATCTCTACTGCAAAGAGTACTGGAGGTATCTATGATATCCTGAAAGTTTTAACTTCAGAGACTTCCTCCTTGAAAAGTTAGGCCCATTTCTTACTTTCATCTATAAAGTAAATTCCGACAGGTCCGGGGTCAAGGAATTTTTTTATTTTTTGGGGCAAAGGTGACCGACACGGATTTGGCTGAAATTTTTACTGCAAAGAGTACTGAAGGTATCTACGAAATCCTGAAAGTTTCAACTTCAGAGACTTCCTCCTTGAAAAGTTAGGCCCATTTCTTACTATGGTCTAGAAAGTCAATTCCGACAGGTCCGCGGTCATGAAATTTTGTGCTTTTGGGGGGCAAAGGTGACCGACACGGATTTGGCTGAAATTTTTACTGCAAAGAGTACTGGAGGTATCTATGATATCCTGAAAGTTTTAACTTCAGAGACTTCCTCCTTGAAAAGTTAGGCCCATTTCTTACTTTCATCTAGAAAGTCAATTCCGACAGGTCCGGGGTCATGAAATTTTTTTATTTTTGGGGGCAAAGGTGACCGACACGGATTTGGCTGAAATTTTTACTGCAAAGAGTACTGGAGGTATCTATGAAATCCTGAAAGTTTCAACTTCAGAGACTTCCTCCTTGAAAAGTTAGGCCCATTTCTTACTTTCATCTAGAAAGTAAATTCCGACAGGTCCGGGGTCATGGAATTTTTTTATTTTTGGGGGAAAAGGCGACCGACACGGATTTGGCTGAAATCTCTACTGCAAAGAGTACTGGAGGTATCTATGAAATCCTGAGAGTTTCAACTTCAGAGAATTCCTCCTTGAAAAGTTAGGCCCATTTCTTACTATGGTCTAGAAAGTCAATTCCAACAGGTCTGCGGTCATGAAATTTTGTGCTTTTTGGGGGCAAAGGTGACCGACACGGATTTGGCTGAAATCTCTACTGCAAAGAGTACTGGAGGTATCTATGAAATCATGAAAGTTTCAACTTCAGAGACTTCCTCCTTGAAAAGTTAGGCCCATTTCTTACTATGGTCTAGAAAGTCAATTCCGACAGGTCCGGGGTCATGAAATTTTTTATTTTTGGGGGCAAAGGTGACCGACACGGATTTGGCTGAAATTTTTACTGCAAAGAGTACTGGAGGTATCTATGAAATCCTGAAAGTTTCAACTTCAGAGACTTCCTCCTTGAAAAGTTAGGCCCATTTCTTACTATGATCTAGAAAGTCTATTCCGACAGGTCCGGGGTCATGGAATTTTTTTATTTTTTGGGGGAAAAGGCGACCGACACGGATTTGGCTGAAATCTCTACTGCAAAGAGTACTGGAGGTATCTATGAAATCCTGAGAGTTTCAACTTCAGAGAATTCCTCCTTGAAAAGTTAGGCCCATTTCTTACTATGGTCTAGAAAGTCAATTCCAACAGGTCTGCGGTCATGAAATTTTGTGCTTTTTGGGGGCAAAGGTGACCGACACGGATTTGGCTGAAATCTCTACTGCAAAGAGTACTGGAGGTATCTATGATATCCTGAAAGTTTTAACTTCAGAGACTTCCTCCTTGAAAAGTTAGGCCCATTTCTTACTATGGTCTAGAAAGTCAATTCCGACAGGTCCGGGGTCATGAAATGTTTTATTTTTGGGGGCAAAGGTGACCGACACGGATTTGGCTGAAATTTTTACTGCAAAGAGTACTGAAGGTATCTACGAAATCCTGAAAGTTTCAACTTCAGAGACTTCCTCCTTGAAAAGTTAGGCCCATTTCTTACTATGGTCTAGAAAGTCAATTCCGACAGGTCCGCGGTCATGAAATTTTGTGCTTTTGGGGGGCAAAGGTGACCGACACGGATTTGGCTGAAATTTTTACTGCAAAGAGTACTGGAGGTATCTATGAAATCCTGAAAGTTTCAACTTCAGAGACTTCCTCCTTGAAAAGTTAGGCCCATTTCTTACTATGATCTAGAAAGTCTATTCCGACAGGTCCGGGGTCATGGAATTTTTTTATTTTTGGGGGAAAAGGCGACCGACACGGATTTGGCTGAAATCTCTACTGCAAAGAGTACTGGAGGTATCTATGAAATCCTGAGAGTTTCAACTTCAGAGAATTCCTCCTTGAAAAGTTAGGCCCATTTCTTACTATGGTCTAGAAAGTCAATTCCAACAGGTCTGCGGTCATGAAATTTTGTGCTTTTTGGGGGCAAAGGTGACCGACACGGATTTGGCTGAAATCTCTACTGCAAAGAGTACTGGAGGTATCTATGATATCCTGAAAGTTTTAACTTCAGAGACTTCCTCCTTGAAAAGTTAGGCCCATTTCTTACTATGGTCTAGAAAGTCAATTCCGACAGGTCCGGGGTCATGAAATTTTGTGCTTTTGGGGGGCAAAGGTGACCGACACGGATTTGGCTGAAATTTTTACTGCAAAGAGTACTGGAGGTATCTATGAAATCCTGAAAGTTTCAACTTCAGAGACTTCCTCCTTGAAAAGTTAGGCCCATTTCTTACTATGATCTAGAAAGTCTATTCCGATAGGTCCGGGGTCATGGAATTTTTTTATTTTTTGGGGCAAAGGTGACCGACACGGATTTGGCTGAAATTTTTACTGCAAAAAGTACTGGAGGTATCTATGAAATCCTGAAAGTTTCAACTTCAGAGACTTCCTCCTTGAAAAGTTAGGCCCGTTTCTTACTATGGTCTAGAAAGTCAATTCCGACAGGTCCGGGGTCATGAAATTGTTTTATTTTTGGGGGCAAAGGTGATCGACACGGATTTGGCTGAAATTTTTACTGCAAAAAGTACTGGAAGTATCTATGAAATCCTGAAAGTTTCAACTTCAGAGACTTCCTCCTTGAAAAGTTAGGCCCATTTCTTACTATGGTCTAGAAAGTCAATTCCGACAGGTCCGGGGTCATGAAATTTTTTTATTTTGGGGGGCAAAGGTGACCGACACGGATTTGGCTGAAATTTTTACTGCAAAGAGTACTGGAGGTATCTATGAAATCATGAAAGTTTCAACTTCAGAGACTTCCTCCTTGAAAAGTTAGGCCCATTTCTTACTATGGTCTAGAAAGTCAATTCCGACAGGTCCGGGGTCATGAAATGTTTTATTTTTGGGGGCAAAGGTGACCGACACGGATTTGGCTGAAATCTCTACTGCAAAGAGTACTGGAGGTATCTATGATATCCTGAAAGTTTTAACTTCAGAGACTTCCTCCTTGAAAAGTTAGGCCCATTTCTTACTTTCATCTAGAAAGTCAATTCCGACAGGTCCGGGGTCATGGAATTTTTTTATTTTTTGGGGCAAAGGTGACCGACACGGATTTGGCTGAAATTTTTACTGCAAAGAGTACTGAAGGTATCTACGAAATCCTGAAAGTTTCAACTTCAGAGACTTCCTCCTTGAAAAGTTAGGCCCATTTCTTACTATGGTCTAGAAAGTCAATTCCGACAGGTCCGCGGTCATGAAATTTTGTGCTTTTGGGGGGCAAAGGTGACCAACACGGATTTGGCTGAAATTTTTACTGCAAAGAGTACTGGAGGTATCTATGATATCCTGAAAGTTTTAACTTCAGAGACTTCCTCCTTGAAAAGTTAGGCCCATTTCTTACTTTCATCTAGAAAGTCAATTCCGACAGGTCCGGGGTCATGAAATTTTTTTATTTTTTGGGGCAAAGGTGACCGACACGGATTTGGCTGAAATTTTTACTGCAAAGAGTACTGGAGGTATCTATGAAATCATGAAAGTTTCAACTTCAGAGACTTCCTCCTTGAAAAGTTAGGCCCATTTCTTACTATGGTCTAGAAAGTCAATTCCGACAGGTCCGGGGTCATGAAATGTTTTATTTTTGGGGGCAAAGGTGACCGACACGGATTTGGCTGAAATCTCTACTGCAAAGAGTACTGGAGGTATCTATGATATCCTGAAAGTTTTAACTTCAGAGACTTCCTCCTTGAAAAGTTAGGCCCATTTCTTACTTTCATCTAGAAAGTCAATTCCGACAGGTCCGGGGTCATGGAATTTTTTTATTTTTTGGGGCAAAGGTGACCGACATGGATTTGGCTGAAATTTTTACTGCAAAGAGTACTGAAGGTATCTACGAAATCCTGAAAGTTTCAACTTCAGAGACTTCCTCCTTGAAAAGTTAGGCCCATTTCTTACTATGGTCTAGAAAGTCAATTCCGACAGGTCCGCGGTCATGAAATTTTGTGCTTTTGGGGGGCAGAGGTGACCGACACGGATTTGGCTGAAATTTTTACTGCAAAGAGTACTGGAGGTATCTATGATATCCTGAAAGTTTTAACTTCAGAGACTTCCTCCTTGAAAAGTTAGGCCCATTTCTTACTTTCATCTAGAAAGTCAATTCCGACAGGTCCGGGGTCATGGAATTTTTTTATTTTTTGGGGCAAAGGTGACCGACACGGATTTGGCTGAAATTTTTACTGCAAAGAGTACTGGAAGTATCTATGAAATCCTGAAAGTTTCAACTTCAGAGACTTCCTCCTTGAAAAGTTAGGCCCATTTCTTACTTTCATCTAGAAAGTCAATTCCGACAGGTCCGGGGTCATGAAATATTTTTATTTTTGGGGGTAAAGGTGACCGACACGGATTTGGCTGAAATTTTTACTGCAAAGAGTACTGGGGGTATCTATGAAATCCTGAAAGTTTCAACTTCAGAGACTTCCTCCTTGAAAAGTTAGGCCCATTTCTTACTATGGTCTAGAAAGTCAATTCCGACAGGTCGGGGGTCATGGAATCTTTTTATTTTTAGGGGCAAAGGTGACCGACACGGATTTGGCTGAAATTTTTACTGCAAAGAGTACTGGAGGTATCTATGAAATCCTGAAAGTTTCAACTTCAGACACTTTCTCCTTGAAAAGTTAAGCCCATTTCTTACTTTCATCTAGAAAGTAAATTCCAACAGGTTCGGGGTCATGAAATTTTTTTATTTTTGGAGGCAAAGGTGACCGACACGGATTTGGCTGAAATTTTTACTGCAAAGAGTACTGGAGGTATCTATGAAATCATGAAAGTTTCAACTTCAGAGACTTCCTCCTTGAAAAGTTAGGCCCATTTCTTACTATGGTCTAGAAAGTCAATTCCGACAGGTCCGGGGTCATGAAATGTTTTATTTTTGGGGGCAAAGGTGACCGACACGGATTTGGCTGAAATTTTTACTGCAAAGAGTACTGGAGGTATCTATGAAATCCTGAAAGTTTCAACTTCAGAGACTTCCTCCTTGAAAAGTTAGGCCCATTTCTTACTATGATCTAGAAAGTCTATTCCGACAGGTCCGGGGTCATGAAATGTTTTATTTTTGGGGGCAAAGGTGACCGACACGGATTTGGCTGAAATCTCTACTGCAAAGAGTACTGGAGGTATCTATGAAATCCTGAGAGTTTCAACTTCAGAGAATTCCTCCTTGAAAAGTTAGGCCCATTTCTTACTTTCATCTAGAAAGTCAATTCCGACAGGTCCGGGGTCATGGAATTTTTTTATTTTTTGGGGCAAAGGTGACCGACACGGATTTGGCTGAAATTTTTACTGCAAAGAGTACTGAAGGTATCTACGAAATCCTGAAAGTTTCAACTTCAGAGACTTCCTCCTTGAAAAGTTAGGCCCATTTCTTACTATGGTCTAGAAAGTCAATTCCGACAGGTCCGCGGTCATGAAATTTTGTGCTTTTGGGGGGCAGAGGTGACCAACACGGATATGGCTGAAATCTCTACTGCAAAGAGTACTGGAGGTATCTATGATATCCTGAAAGTTTTAACTTCAGAGACTTCCTCCTTGAAAAGTTAGGCCCATTTCTTACTTTCATCTAGAAAGTCAATTCCGACAGGTCCGGGGTCATGAAATTTTTTTATTTTTTGGGGCAAAGGTGACCGACACGGATTTGGCTGAAATTTTTACTGCAAAGAGTACTGGAGGTATCTATGAAATCATGAAAGTTTCAACTTCAGAGACTTCCTCCTTGAAAAGTTAGGCCCATTTCTTACTATGGTCTAGAAAGTCAATTCCGACAGGTCCGGGGTCATGAAATGTTTTATTTTTGGGGGCAAAGGTGACCGACACGGATTTGGCTGAAATCTCTACTGCAAAGAGTACTGGAGGTATCTATGATATCCTGAAAGTTTTAACTTCAGAGACTTCCTCCTTGAAAAGTTAGGCCCATTTCTTACTTTCATCTAGAAAGTCAATTCCGACAGGTCCGGGGTCATGGAATTTTTTTATTTTTTGGGGCAAAGGTGACCGACACGGATTTGGCTGAAATTTTTACTGCAAAGAGTACTGAAGGTATCTACGAAATCCTGAAAGTTTCAACTTCAGAGACTTCCTCCTTGAAAAGTTAGGCCCATTTCTTACTATGGTCTAGAAAGTCAATTCCGACAGGTCCGCGGTCATGAAATTTTGTGCTTTTGGGGGGCAGAGGTGACCAACACGGATATGGCTGAAATTTTTACTGCAAAGAGTACTGGAGGTATCTATGATATCCTGAAAGTTTTAACTTCAGAGACTTCCTCCTTGAAAAGTTAGGCCCATTTCTTACTTTCATCTAGAAAGTCAATTCCGACAGGTCCGGGGTCATGGAAATTTTTTATTTTTTGGGGCAAAGGTGACCGACACGGATTTGGCTGAAATTTATACTGCAAAGAGTACTGGAAGTATCTATGAAATCCTGAAAGTTTCAACTTCAGAGACTTCCTCCTTGAAAAGTTAGGCCCATTTCTTACTTTCATCTAGAAAGTCAATTCCGACAGGTCCGGGGTCATGAAATATTTTTATTTTTGGAGGCAAAGGTGACCGACACGGATTTGGCTGAAATTTTTACTGCAAAGAGTACTGGGGGTATCTATGAAATCATGAAAGTTTCAACTTCAGAGACTTCCTCCTTGAAAAGTTAGGCCCATTTCTTACTATGGTCTAGAAAGTCAATTCCGACAGGTCATGAAATGTTTTATTTTTGGGGGCAAAGGTGACCGACACGGATTTGGCTGAAATCTCTACTGCAAAGAGTACTGGAGGTATCTATGATATCCTGAAAGTTTTAACTTCAGAGACTTCCTCCTTGAAAAGTTAGGCCCATTTCTTACTTTCATCTATAAAGTAAATTCCGACAGGTCCGGGGTTATGGAATTTTTTTATTTTTTGGGGCAAAGGTGACCGACATGGATTTGGCTGAAATTTTTACTGCAAAGAGTACTGAAGGTTTCTACGAAATCCTGAAAGTTTCAACTTCAGAGACTTCCTCCTTGAAAAGTTAGGCCCATTTCTTACTATGGTCTAGAAAGTCAATTCCGACAGGTCCGCGGTCATGAAATTTTGTGCTTTTGGGGGGCAAAGGTGACCGACACGGATTTGGCTGAAATTTTTACTGCAAAGAGTACTGGAGGTATCTATGATATCCTGAAAGTTTTAACTTCAGAGACTTCCTCCTTGAAAAGTTAGGCCCATTTCTTACTTTCATCTAGAAAGTCAATTCCGACAGGTCCGGGAACATGGAATTTTTTTATTTTTTGGGGCAAAGGTGACCGACACGGATTTGGCTGAAATTTTTACTGCAAAAAGTACTGGAGGTATCTATGAAATCCTGAAAGTTTCAACTTCAGAGACTTCCTCCTTGAAAAGTTAGCCCCATTTCTTACTATGGTCTAGAAAGTCAATTCCGACAGGTCCGGGGTCATGAAATTTTTTATTTTTGGGGGCAAAGGTGACCGACACGGATTTGGCTGAAATTTTTACTGCAAAGAGTACTGGAAGTATCTATGAAATCCTGAAAGTTTCAACTTCAGAGACTTCCTCCTTGAAAAGTTAGGCCCATTTCTTACTATGGTCTAGAAAGTCAATTCCGACAGGTCCGGGGTAATGAAATTTTTTTATTTTGGTGGGCAAAGGTGACCGACACGGATTTGGCTGAAATTTTTACTGCAAAGAGTACTGCAGGTATCTATGAAATCATGAAAGTTTCAACTTCAGAGACTTCCTCCTTGAAAAGTTAGGCCCATTTCTTACTATGGTCTAGAAAGTCAATTCCGACAGGTCCGGGGTCATGGAATTTTTTTATTTTTGGGGGCAAAGGTGACCGACACGGATTTGGCTGAAATCTCTACTGCAAAGAGTACTGGAGGTATCTATGATATCCTGAAAGTTTTAACTTCAGAGACTTCCTCCTTGAAAAGTTAGGCCCATTTCTTACTTTCATCTAGAAAGTCAATTCCGACAGGTCCGGGGTCATGGAATTTTTTTATTTTTTGGGGCAAAGGTGACCGACACGGATTTGGCTGAAATTTTTACTGCAAAGAGTACTGGAGGTATGTACGAAATCCTGAAAGTTTCAACTTCAGAGACTTCCTCCTTGAAAAGTTAGGCCCATTTCTTACTATGGTCTAGAAAGTCAATTCCGACAGGTCCGGGGTCATGAAATTTTTTTATTTTTGGGGGCAAAGGTGACCGACACGGATTTGGCTGAAATTTTTACTGCAAAGAGTACTGGAAGTATCTATGAAATCCTGAAAGTTTCAACTTCAGAGACTTCCTCCTTGAAAAGTTAGGCCCATTTCTTACTATGGTCTAGAAAGTCAATTCCGACAGGTCCGGGGTCATGAAATTTTTTTATTTTTTCGGGAAAAGGCGACCGACACGGATTTGGCTGAAATTTTTACTGCAAAGAGTACTGGAGGTATCTATGAAATCATGAAAGTTTCAACTTCAGAGACTTCCTCCTTGAAAAGTTAGGCCCATTTCTTACTATGGTCTAGAAAGTCAATTCCGACAGGTCCGGGGTCATGAAATGTTTTATTTTTGGGGGCAAAGGTGACCGACACGGATTTGGCTGAAATCTCTACTGCAAAGAGTACTGGAGGTATCTATGATATCCTGAAAGTTTTAACTTCAGAGACTTCCTCCTTGAAAAGTTAGGCCCATTTCTTACTTTCATCTAGAAAGTCAATTCCGACAGGTCAGGGGTCATGGAATTTTTTTATTTTTTGGGGCAAAGGTGACCGACACGGATTTGGCTGAAATTTTTACTGCAAAGAGTACTGGAGGTATGTACGAAATCCTGAAAGTTTCAACTTCAGAGACTTCCTCCTTGAAAAGTTAGGCCCGTTTCTTACTATGGTCTAGAAAGTCAATTCCGACAGGTCCGGGGTCATGAAATTTTTTTATTTTTGGGGGCAAAGGTGACCGACACGGATTTGGCTGAAATTTTTACTGCAAAGAGTACTGGAAGTATCTATGAAATCCTGAAAGTTTCAACTTCAGAGACTTCCTCCTTGAAAAGTTAGGCCCATTTCTTACTATGGTCTAGAAAGTCAATTCCGACAGGTCCGGGGTCATGAAATTTTTTTATTTTTGGGGGCAAAGGTGACCGACACGGATTTGGCTGAAATTTTTACTGCAAAGAGTACTGGGGGTATCTATGAAATCCTGAAAGTTTCAACTTCAGAGACTTCCTCCTTGAAAAGTTAAGCCCATTTCTTACTATGGTCTAGAAAGTCATTCTGCCAGGTCGGGGGTCATGGAATCTTTTTATTTTTAGGGGCAAAGGTGACCGACACGGATTTGGCTGAAATTTTTACTGCAAAGAGTACTGGAGGTATCTATGAAATCCTGAAAGTTTCAACTTCAGACACTTTCTCCTTGAAAAGTTAAGCCCATTTCTTACTTTCATCTAAAAAGTAAATTCCAACAGGTCCGGGGTCATGAAATTTTTTTATTTTTGGAGGCAAAGGTGACCGACACGGATTTGGCTGAAATTTTTACTGCAAAAAGTACTGGAGGTATCTATGAAATCATGAAAGTTTCAACTTCAGAGACTTCCTCCTTGAAAAGTTAGGCCCATTTCTTACTATGGTCTAGAAAGTCAATTCCGACAGGTCCGGGGTCATGAAATTTTTTATTTTTGGGGGCAAAGGTGACCGACACGGATTTGGCTGAAATTTTTACTGCAAAGAGTACTGGAGGTATCTATGAAATCCTGAAAGTTTCAACTTCAGAGACTTCCTCCTTGAAAAGTTAGGCCCATTTCTTACTATGATCTAGAAAGTCTATTCCGACAGGTCCGAGGTCATGGAATTTTTTTATTTTTGGGGGAAAAGGCGACCGACACGGATTTGGCTGAAATCTCTACTGCAAAGAGTACTGGAGGTATCTATGATATCCTGAAAGTTTTAACTTCAGAGATTTCCTCCTTGAAAAGTTAGGCCCATTTCTTACTATGGTCTAGAAAGTCAATTCCGACAGGTCCGGGGTCATGAAATGTTTTATTTTTGGGGGCAAAGGTGACCGACACGGATTTGGCTGAAATTTTTACTGCAAAGAGTACTGGAGGTATCTATGAAATCCTGAAAGTTTCAACTTCAGACACGTTCTCCTTGAAAAGTTAGGCCCATTTCTTACTTTCATCTAGAAAGTAAATTCCGACAGGTCCGGGGTCATGGAATTTTTTGATTTTTGGGGGCAAAGGTGACCGACACGGATTTGGCTGAAATTTTTACTGCAAAGAGTACTGAAGGTATCTATGAAATCCTGAAAGTTTCAACTTCAGAGACTTCCTCCTTGAAAAGTTAGGCCCGTTTCTTACTATGGTCTAGAAAGTCAATTCCGACAGGTCCGGGGTCATGAAATTTTTTTATTTTTGGGGGCAAAGGTGACCGACACGGATTTGGCTGAAATCTCTACTGCAAAGAGTACTGGAGGTATCTATGAAATCCTGAAAGTTTTAACTTCAGACACTTTCTCCTTGAAAAGTTAGGCCCATTTCTTACTATGGTCTAGAAAGTCAATTCCGACAGGTCCGGGGTCATGAAATTTTTCTATTTTTGGGGGCAAAGGCGACCGACACGGATTTGGCTGAAATTTTTACTGCAAAGAGTACTGGAGGTATCTATGATATCCTGAAAGTTTTAACTTCAGACACTTTCTCCTTGAAAAGTTAGGCCCATTTCTTACTATGATCTAGAAAGTCAATTCTGACAGGTCCGGGGTCATGGAATTTTTTTATTTTGGGGGGAAAAGGCGACCGACACGGATTTGACTGAAATTTTTACTGCAAAGAGTATTGGAGGTATCTATGAAATCATGAAAGTTTCAACTTCAGAGACTTCCTCCTTGAAAAGTTAGGCCCATTTCTTACTATGATCTAGAAAGGCAATTCCGACAGGTCCGGGGTCATGAAATTTTTTATTTTTGGGGGCAAAGGCGACCGACACGGATTTGGCTGAAATTTTTACTGCAAAGAGTATTGGAGGTATCTATGAAATCCTGAAAGTTTCAACTTCAGAGACTTCCTCCTTGAAAAGTTAGGCCCATTTCTTATTATGGTCTAGAAAGGAAATTCCGACAGGTCCGGGGTCATGATTTTTTTTATTTTTGGGGGCAAAGGCGACCGACACAGATTTGGCTGAAATTTTTACTGCAAAGAGTACTGGAGGTATCTATGAAATCCTGAAAGTTTCAACTTCAGAGACTTCCTCCTTGAAAAGTTAGGCCCATTTGTTACTATGATCTAGAAAGTCAATTCCGACAGGTCCGGGGTCATGGAATTTTTTTATTTTTTGGGGAAAAGGCGACCGACACGGATTTGGCTGAAATTTTTACTGCAAAGAGTACTGGAGGTATCTATGAAATCCTGAGAGTTTCAACTTCAGAGAATTCATCCTTGAAAAGTTAGGCCCATTTCTTACTATGGTCTAGAAAGTCAATTCCGACAGGTCCGCGGTCATGAAATTTTGTGCTTTTGGGGGGCAAAGGTGACCGACACGGATTTGGCTGAAAGTTTTACTGCAAAGAGTACTGGAGGTATCTATGATATCCTGAAAGTTTTAATTTCAGAGACTTCCTCCTTGAAAAGTTAGGCCCATTTCTTACTTTCATCTAGAAAGTAAATTCCGACAGGATCGGGGTCATGGAATTTTTTTAATTTTTGGGGGCAAAGGTGACCGACACGGATTTGGCTGAAATTTTTACTGCAAAGAGTACTGGAGGTATCTATGAAATCCTGAGAGTTTCAACTTCAGAGAATTCCTCCTCGAAAAGTTAGACTTATTTCTTAGTATTGCCAAGAAAGTCAATTCTGACAGGTCCGCGGTCATGAAATTTTGTGATTTTAAGGGGCACAGGTGACCGACATGGATTTGGCTGAAATTTTTACTGCAAAGAGTATTGGAGGTATCTAAAAAATTCTGAAAGTTTCAACTTCAGAGACTTCCTCCTTGAAAAGTTAGGCCCATTTCTTACTTTCATCTAGAAAGTTAATTCCGACAGGTCCGCGGTCATGAAATTTTGTGATTTTAAGGGGCACAGGTGACCGACATGGATTTGGCTGAAATTTTTACTGCAAAGAGTACTGGAGGTATCTATGAAATCCTGAAAGTTTCAACTTCAGAGACTTCCTCCTTGAAAAGTTAGGCCCATTTGTTACTATGATCTAGAAAGTCTATTCCGACAGGTCCGGGGTCATGGAATTTTTTTATTTTTGGGGGAAAAGGCGACCGACACGGATTTGGCTGAAATTTTTACTGCAAAGAGTACTGGAGGTATCTATGAAATCCTGAGAGTTTCAACTTCAGAGAATTCATCCTTGAAAAGTTAGGCCCATTTCTTACTATGGTCTAGAAAGTCAATTCCGACAGGTCCGCGGTCATGAAATTTTGTGCTTTTGGGGGGCAAAGGTGACCGACACGGATTTGGCTGAAATTTTTACTGCAAAGAGTACTGGAGGTATCTATGAAATCCTGAAAGTTTCAACTTCAGAGACTTCCTCCTTGAAAAGTTAGGCCCATTTCTTACTATGGTCTAGAAAGTCAATTCCGACAGGTCCGGGGTCATGAAATTTTTTGATTTTTTGGGGCAAAGGTGACCGACACGGATTTGGCTGAAATTTTTACTGCAAAGAGTACTGGAGGTATCTATGCCATCCTGAAAGTTTTAACTTCAGACACTTTCTCCTTGAAAAAATAGGCCCATTTCTTACTTTCATCTAGAAAGTAAATTCCGACAGGTCCGGGGTCATGGAATTTTTTTATTTTTAGGGGCAAAGGTGACCGACACGGATTTGGCTGAAATTTTTACTGCAAAGAGTACTGCAGGTATCTATGAAATCCTGAAAGTTTCAACTTCAGAGACTTCCTCCTTGAAAAGTTAGGCCCGTTTCTTACTATGGTCTAGAAAGTCAATTCTGACAGGTCCGGGGTCATGAAATTTTTTTATTTTTGGGGGCAAAGGTGACCGACACGGATTTGGCTGAAATTTCTACTGCAAAGAGTACTGGAGGTATCTATGAAATCCTGAAAGTTTCAACTTCAGAGACTTCCTCCTTGAAAAGTTAGGCCCATTTCTTACTATGGTCTAGAAAGTCAATTCCGACAGGTCCGGGGTCATGAAATTTTTTTATTTTGGGGGGCAAAGGTGACCGACACGGATTTGGCTGAAATTTTTACTGCAAAGAGTACTGGAGGTATCTATGAAATCCTGAAAGTTTTAACTTCAGACACTTTCTCCTTGAAAAGTTAGGCCCATTTCTTACTATGGTCTAGAAAGTAAATTCCGACAGGTCCGCGGTCATGAAATTTTTTTATTTTGGGGGGCAAAGGCGACCGACACGGATTTGGCTGAAATTTTTACTGCAAAGAGTACTGGAGGTATCTATGATATCCTGAAAGTTTTAACTTCAGACACTTTCTCCTTGAAAAGTTAGGCCCATTTCTTACTATGATCTAGAAAGTCAATTCTGACAGGTCCGGGGTCATGGAATTTTTTTATTTTGGGGGAAAAAGGCAACCGACACGGATTTGACTGAAATTTTTACTGCAAAGAGTACTGGAGGTATCTATGAAATCCTGAAAGTTTCAACTTCAGAGACTTCCTCCTTGAAAAGTTAGGCCCATTTCTTACTATGGTCTAGAAAGTCAATTCCGACAGGTCGGGGGTCATGAAATTTTTTGATTTTTGGGGGCAAAGGTGACCGACACGGATTTGGCTGAAATTTTTACTGCAAAGAGTATTGGAGGTATCTATGAAATCCTGAAAGTTTCAACTTCAGAGACTTCCTCCTTGAAAAGTTAGGCCCATTTCTTACTATGGTCTAGAAAGGCAATTCCGACAGGTCCGGGGTCATGAATTTTTTTATTTTTGGGGGCAAAGGCGACCGACACGGATTTGGCTGAAATTTTTACTGAAAAGAGTACTGGAGGTATCTATGCAATCCTGAAAGTTTCAACTTCAGAGACTTCCTCCTTGAAAAGTTAGGCCCATTTGTTACTATGATCTAGAAAGTCTATTCCGACAGGTCCGGGGTCATGGAATTTTTTTATTTTTTGGGGAAAAGGCGACCGACACGGATTTGGCTGAAATTTTTACTGCAAAGAGTACTGGAGGTATCTATGAAATCCTGAGAGTTTCAACTTCAGAGAATTCATCCTTGAAAAATTAGGCCCATTTCTTACTGTGATCTAGAAAGTCAATTCCGACAGGTCCGCGGTCATGAAATTTTGTGCTTTTGGGGGCAAAGGTGACCGACACGGATTTGGCTGAAATTTTTACAGCAAAGAGTACTGGAGGTATCTATGAAATCCTGAGAGTTTTAACTTCAAACACTTCCTCGCATAGAGTACTGGAGGTATCTATGAAATCCTGAGAGTTTTAACTTCAAACACTTCCTCCTTGAAAAGTTAGGCCCATTTCTAACTTTCATCTAGAAAGTAAATTCCGAAAGGTCCGGGGTCATGGATTTTTTTTATTTTGGGGGGCAAAGGTGACCGACACGGATTTGGCTAAAATTTTTACTGCAAAGAGTACTGGAGGTATCTATGAAATCCTGAAAGTTTTAACTTAAGACACTTTCTCCTTGAAAAGTTAGGCCCATTTCTTACTATGGTCTAGAAAGTCAATTCCGACAAGTCCGCGGTCATGAAATTTTGTGATTTTAAGGGGCAAAGGTGACCGACATGGATTTGGCTGAAATTTTTACTGGAAAGAGTATTGGAGGTATCTAAAAAATTCTGAAAGTTTCAACTTCAGAGACTTCCTCCTTGAAAAGTTAGGCCCATTTCTTACTATGGTCTAGAAAGTCAATTCTGACAGGTCCGGGGTCATGGAATTTTTTTATTTTGGGGGGAAAAGGCGACCGACACGGATTTGACTGAAATTTTTACTGCAAAGAGTATTGGAGGTATCTATGAAATCATGAAAGTTTCAACTTCAGAGACTTCCTCCTTGAAAAGTTAGGCCCATTTCTTACTATGATCTAGAAAGGCAATTCCGACAGGTCCGGGGTCATGAAATTTTTTCTTTTTGGGGGCAAAGGCGACCGACACGGATTTGGCTGAAATTTTTACTGCAAAGAGTATTGGAGGTATCTATGAAATCCTGAAAGTTTCAACTTCAGAGACTTCCTCCTTGAAAAGTTAGGCCCATTTCTTATTATGGTCTAGAAAGGAAATTCCGACAGGTCCGGGGTCATGATTTTTTTTATTTTTGGGGGCAAAGGCGACCGACACAGATTTGGCTGAAATTTTTACTGCAAAGAGTACTGGAGGTATCTATGAAATCCTGAAAGTTTCAACTTCAGAGACTTCCTCCTTGAAAAGTTAGGCCCATTTGTTACTATGATCTAGAAAGTCAATTCTGACAGGTCCGGGGTCATGGAATTTTTTTATTTTTTTGGGCAAAGGTGACCGACACGGATTTGGCTGAAATTTTTACTGCAAAGAGTACTGCAGGTATCTATGAAATCCTGAAAGTTTCAACTTCAGAGACTTCCTCCTTGAAAAGTTAGGCCCGTTTCTTACTATGGTCTAGAAAGTCAATTCCGACAGGTCCGGGGTCATGAAATTTTTTTATTTTTAGGGGCAAAGGTGACCGACACGGATTTGGCTGAAATTTTTACTGCAAAGAGTATTGGAGGTATCTATGAAATCCTGAAAGTTTCAACTTCAGAGACTTCCTCCTTGAAAAGTTAGGCCCATTTCTTACTATGATCTAGAAAGGCAATTCCGACAGGTCCGGGGTCATGAAATTTTTTATTTTTGGGGGCAAAGGTGACCGACACGGATTTGGCTGAAATTTTTACTGCAAAGAGTACTGGAGGTATCTATGAAATCCTGAAAGTTTCAACTTCAGACACGTTCTCCTTGAAAAGTTAGGCCCATTTCTTACTTTCATCTAGAAAGTAAATTCCGACAGGTCCGGGGTCATGGAATTTTTTGATTTTTTGGGGCAAAGGTGACCGACACGGATTTGGCTGAAATTTTTACTGCAAAGAGTACTGAAGGTATCTATGAAATCCTGAAAGTTTTAACTTCAGACACTTTCTCCTTGAAAAGTTAGGCCCATTTCTTACTATGGTCTAGAAAGTCAATTCCGACAGGTCCGGGGTCATGAAATTTTTCTATTTTTGGGGGCAAAGGCGACCGACACGGATTTGGCTGAAATTTTTACTGCAAAGAGTACTGGAGGTATCTATGATATCCTGAAAGTTTTAACTTCAGACACTTTCTCCTTGAAAAGTTAGGCCCATTTCTTACTATGATCTAGAAAGTCAATTCTGACAGGTCCGGGGTCATGGAATTTTTTTATTTTGGGGGGAAAAGGCGACCGACACGGATTTGACTGAAATTTTTACTGCAAAGAGCACTGGAGGTATCTATGAAATCCTGAAAGTTTCAACTTCAGAGACTTCCTCCTTGAAAAGTTAGGCCCATTTCTTACTATGATCTAGAAAGTCAATTCCGACAGGTCCGGGGTCATGAAATTTTGTGCTTTTGGGGGGCAAAGGCGACCGACACGGATTTGGCTGAAATTTTTTACTGCAAAGAGGTATTGGAGGTATCTATGAAATCCTGAAAGTTTCAACTTCAGAGACTTCCTCTTTGAAAAGTTAGGCCCATTTCTTACTATGGTCTAGAAAGGAAATTCCGACAGGTCCGGGGTCATGATTTTTTTTTATTTTTGGGGGCAAAGGCGGACCGACACAGATTTGGCTGAAATTTTTACTGCAAAGAGTACTGGAGGTATCTATGAAATTCTTAAAGTTTCAACTTCAGAGACTTCCTCCTTGAAAAGGTAGGTCCATTTGTTACTAATGATCTAGAAAGGTCAATTCCGACAGGTCCGGGGTCATGGAATTTTTTTTATTTTTTGGGGAAAAGGCGACCGACACGGATTTGGCTGAAATTTTTTACTGCAAAGAGTACTGGAGGTATCTATGAAATCCTTAGAGTTTCAACTTCAGAGAATTCATCTTGAAAGAAGTTAGGCCCATTTCTTACTATGGTCTAGTAAGTCAATTCCGACAGGTCCGCGGTCATGAAATTTTGTGCTTTTCGGGGGGCAAAGGTGGACCGACACGGATTTGGCTGAAAGTTTTACTGCAAAAGAATACTGGAGGTATCTATGATATCCTGAAAGTTTTAATTTCAGAGACTTCCTCCTTGAAAAATTAGGCCATTTCTTACTTTCATCTAGAAAGTAAAATTCCGACGAGTTCGGGGGTCATGGAATTTTTTTTATTTTTGGGGGGCAAAGGTGACCGACACGGATTTGGCTGAAATTTTTACTGCAAAGAGTACTGGGAGGTATCTATGAAATCCTGAGGAGTTTCAACTTCAGGAGAATTCCTCCTCGAAAAGTCAGAGTTATTTCTTAGTATTGCCAAGAAAGTTAATTCCGACAGGTCCGCGGTCATGAAATTTTGTGATTTTAAGGGGCAAAGGTGACCGACACGGATTTGGCTGAAATTTTTACTGCAAAGAGTACTGGAGGTATCTATGATATCCTGAAAGTTTTAACTTCAGACACTTTCTACTTGAAAAGTTAGGCCCATTTCTTACTATGATCTAGAAAGTCAATTCCGACAGGTCCGGGGTCATGAAATTTTGTGATTTTAAGGGGCACAGGTGACCGACATGGATTTGCCTGAAATTTTTACTGCAAAGAGTATTGGAAGTATCTAAAAAATCCTGAAAGTTTCAACTTCAGAGACTTCCTTTGTGAAATT
>NC_141778.1:21259775-21294536 GCF_054643075.1 Acanthaster planci | reverse complement strand
CTTCCTCCTTGAAAAGTTAGGCCCATTTCTTACTATGGTCTAGAAAGTCAATTCAAACAGGTCCGGGGTCATGAAATTTTTTTATTTTTGGGGGCAAAGGTGACCGACACGGATTTGGCTGAAATTTTTACTGCAAAGAGTACTGGAGGTATCCATGAACTCCTGAAAGTTTCAACTTCAGACACTTCCTCCTTGAAAAGTTAGGCCCATTTCTTACTATGGTCTAGAAAGTCAATTCCGACAGGTCCGGGGTCATGAAATTTTTTATTTTTGGGGGCAAAGGTGACCGACACGGATTTGGCTGAAATTTTTACTGCAAAGAGTACTGGAGGTATCCATGAAATCCTGAAAGTTTTAACTTCAGACACTTTCTCCTTGAAAAGTTAGGCCCATTTCTTACTTTCATCTAGAAAGTCAATTCCGACAGGTCCGGGGTCATGAAATTGTTTTATTTTTGGGGGCAAAGGTGACCGACACGGATTTGGCTGAAATTTTTACTGCAAAGAGTACTGGAGGTATCTATGAAATCGTGAAAGTTTCAACTTCAGAGACTTCCTCCTTGAAAAGTTAGGCCCATTTCTTACTTTCATCTAGAAAGTAAATTCCAACAGGTCCGGGGTCATGAAATTTTTTTATTTTTGGGGCAAAGGTGACCGACACGGATTTGGCTGAAATTTTTACTGCAAAGAGTACTGGAGGTATCTATGAAATCATGAAAGTTTCAACTTCAGAGACTTCCTCCTTGAAAAGTTAGGCCCATTTCTTACTATGGTCTAGAAAGTCAATTCCGACAGGTCCGCGGTCATGAAATTTTGTGCTTTTGGGGGGCAAAGGTGACCGACACGGATTTGGCTGAAATTTTTACTGCAAAAAGTACTGGAGGTATCTATGAAATCCTGAAAGTTTTAACTTCAGACACGTTCTCCTTGAAAAGTTAGTCCCATTTCTTACTTTCATCTAGAAAGTAAATTCCAACAGGTCCGGGGTCATGAAATTTTTTTATTTTTGGGGGCAAAGGTGACCGACACGGATTTGGCTGAAATTTTTACTGCAAAGAGTACTGGAGGTATCTATGAAATCATGAAAGTTTTAACTTCAGACACTTTCTACTTGAAAAGTTAGGCCCATTTCTTACTATGATCTAGAAAGTCAATTCTGACAGGTCCGGGGTTATGGAATTTTTTTATTTTTGGGGGAAAAGGCGACCGACACGGATTTGGCTGAAATCTCTACTGCAAAGAGTACTGGAGGTATCTATGAAATCCTGAGAGTTTCAATTTCAGAGAATTCCTCCTTGAAAAGTTAGGCCCATTTCTTACTATGGTCTAGAAAGTCAATTCCGACAGGTCCGCGGTCATGAAATTTTGTGAAATTTTTACTGTAAAGAGTACTGGAGGTATCTATGAAATCATGAAAGTTTTAACTTCAGAGACTTCCTCCTTGAAAAGTTAGGCCCATTTCTTACTTTCATCTAGAAAGTCAATTCCGACAGGTCCGGGGTCATGAAATTGTTTTATTTTTGGGGGCAAAGGTGACCGACACGGATTTGGCTGAAATTTTTACTGCAAAGAGTACTGGAGGTATCTATGAAATCGTGAAAGTTTCAACTTCAGAGACTTCCTCCTTGAAAAGTTAGGCCCATTTCTTACTTTCATCTAGAAAGTAAATTCCAACAGGTCCGGGGTCATGAAATTTTTTTATTTTTGGGGGCAAAGGTGACCGACACGGATTTGGCTGAAATTTTTACTGCAAAGAGTACTGGAGGTATCTATGAAATCATGAAAGTTTCATATTCAGAGACTTCCTCCTTGAAAAGTTAGGCCCATTTCTTACTATGGTCTAGAAAGTCAATTCCGACAGGTCCGCGGTCATGAAATTTTGTGCTTTTGGGGGGCAAAGGTGACCGACACGGATTTGGCTGAAATTTTTACTGCAAAAAGTACTGGAGGTATCTATGAAATCCTGAAAGTTTTAACTTCAGACACGTTCTCCTTGAAAAGTTAGTCCCATTTCTTACTTTCATCTAGAAAGTAAATTCCAACAGGTCCGGGGTCATGAAATTTTTTTATTTTTGGGGGCAAAGGTGACCGACACGGATTTGGCTGAAATTTTTACTGCAAAGAGTACTGGAGGTATCTATGAAATCATGAAAGTTTTAACTTCAGACACTTTCTACTTGAAAAGTTAGGCCCATTTCTTACTATGATCTAGAAAGTCAATTCTGACAGGTCCGGGGTTATGGAATTTTTTTATTTTTGGGGGAAAAGGCGACCGACACGGATTTGGCTGAAATCTCTACTGCAAAGAGTACTGGAGGTATCTATGAAATCCTGAGAGTTTCAATTTCAGAGAATTCCTCCTTGAAAAGTTAGGCCCATTTCTTACTATGGTCTAGAAAGTCAATTCCGACAGGTCCGCGGTCATGAAATTTTGTGAAATTTTTACTGTAAAGAGTACTGGAGGTATCTATGAAATCATGAAAGTTTTAACTTCAGAGACTTCCTCCTTGAAAAGTTAGGCCCATTTCTTACTTTCATCTAGAAAGTCAATTCCGACAGGTCCGGGATCATGGAATTTTTTTATTTTTGGGGGCAAAGGTGACCGACACGGATTTGGCTGAAATTTTTACTGCAAAGAGTACTGGAGGTATCTATGAAATCCTGAGAGTTTCAACTTCAGAGAATTCCTCCTTGAAAAGTTAGGCCCATTTCTTACTATGGTCTAGAAAGTCAATTCCGACAGGTCCGGGGTCATGGAATTTTTTTATTTTTGGGGGAAAAGGCGACCGACACGGATTTGGCTGAAATTTTTACTGCAAAGAGTACTGGAGGTATCTATGAAATCCTGAAAGTTTCAACTTCAGAGACTTCCTCCTTGAAAAGTTAGGCCCATTTCTTACTATGATCTAGAAAGTCAATTCCGACAGGTCCGGGGTCATGGATTTTTTTTATTTTTGGGGGAAAAGGCGACCGACACGGATTTGGCTGAAATCTCTACTGCAAAGAGTACTGGAGGTATCTATGAAATCCTGAGAGTTTCAACTTCAGAGAATTCCTCCTTGAAAAGTTAGGCCCATTTCTTACTATGGTCTAGAAAGTCAATTCCGACAGGTCCGCGGTCATGAAATTTTGTGCTTTTGGGGGGCAAAGGTGACCGACACGAATTCGGCTGAAATTTTTACTGCAAAGAGTACTGGAGGTATCTATGATATCCTGAAAGTTTTAACTTCAGAGACTTCCTCCTTGAAAAGTTAGGCCCATTTCTTACTTTCATCTAGAAAGTCAATTCCGACAGGTCCGGGGTCATAGAATTTTTTTATTTTTGGGGGCAAAGGTGACCGACACGGATTTGGCTGAAATTTTTACTGCAAAGAGTACTGGAGGTATCTATGATATCCTGAAAGTTTTAACTTCAGAGACTTCCTCCTTGAAAAGTTAGGCCCATTTCTTACTTTCATCTAGAAAGTCAATTCCGAAAGGTCCGGGGTCATGGAATTTTTTTATTTTTGGGGGCAAAGGTGACCGACACGGATTTGGCTGAAATTTTTACTGCAAAGAGTACTGAAGGTATCTACGAAATCCTGAAAGTTTCAACTTTAGAGACTTCCTCCTTGAAAAGTTAGGCCCATTTCTTACTTTCATCTAGAAAGTAAATTCCAACAGGTCCGGGGTCATGAAATTTTTTGATTTTTGGGGGCAAAGGTGACCGACACGGATTTGGCTGAAATTTTTACTGCAAAGAGTACTGGAGGTATCTATGAAATCCTGAAAGTTTCAACTTCAGAGACTTCCTCCTTGAAAAGTTAGGCCCGTTTCTTACTATGGTCTAGAAAGTCAATTCCGACAGGTCCGCGGTCATGAAATTTTGTGCTTTTGGAGGGCAAAGGTGACCGACACGGATTTGGCTGAAATTTTTACTGCAAAGAGTACTGGAGGTATCTATGATATCCTGAAAGTTTTAACTTCAGAGACTTCCTCCTTGAAAAGTTAGACCCATTTCTTACTATGGTCTAGAAAGTCAATTCCGACAGGTCCGGGGTCATGGAATTTTTTTATTTTTGGGGGAAAAGGCGACCGACACGGATTTGGCTGAAATTTTTACTGCAAAGAGTACTGGAGGTATCTATGAAATCCTGAAAGTTTCAACTTCAGAGACTTCCTCCTTGAAAAGTTAGGCCCATTTCTTACTATGATCTAGAAAGTCAATTCCGACAGGTCCGGGGTCATGGATTTTTTTTATTTTTGGGGGAAAAGGCGACCGACACGGATTTGGCTGAAATCTCTACTGCAAAGAGTACTGGAGGTATCTATGATATCCTGAAAGTTTTAACTTCAGAGACTTCCTCCTTGAAAAGTTAGGCCCATTTCTTACTTTCATCTAGAAAGTCAATTCCGACAGGTCCGGGGTCATAGAATTTTTTTATTTTTGGGGGCAAAGGTGACCGACACGGATTTGGCTGAAATTTTTACTGCAAAGAGTACTGAAGGTATCTACGAAATCCTGAAAGTTTCAACTTTAGACACTTCCTCCTTGAAAAGTTAGGCCCATTTCTTACTTTCATCTAGAAAGTAAATTGCAACAGGTATGGGGTCATGAAATTTTTTGATTTTTGGGGGCAAAGGTGACCGACACGGATTTGGCTGAAATTTTTACTGCAAAGAGTACTGGAGGTATCTATGAAATCCTGAAAGTTTCAAAGTTTGAAATTTTTACTGCAAAGAGTATTGGAGGTATCTATGAAATCCTGAGAGTTTCAACTTCAGAGAATTCCTCCTTGAAAAGTTAGGCCCATTTCTTACTATGGTCTAGAAAGTCAATTCCGACAGGTCCGCGGTCATGAAATTTTGTGCTTTTCGGGGGCAAAGGTGACCGACACGGATTTGGCTGAAATTTTTACTGCAAAGAGTATTGGAGGTATCTATGAAATCCTGAAAGTTTCAACTTCAGAGACTTCCTCCTTGAAAAGTTAGGCCCATTTCTTACTATGATCTAGAAAGTCTATTCCGACAGGTCCGGGGTCATGGAATTTTTTTATTTTTGGGGGAAAAGGCGACCAACACGGATTTGGCTGAAATTTTTACTGCAAAGAGTACTGGTGGTATCTATGATATCCTGAAAGTTTTAACTTCAGAGACTTCCTCCTTGAAAAGTTAGGCCCATTTCTTACTATGGTCTAGAAAGTCAATTCAAACAGGTCCGGGGTCATGAAATTTTTTTATTTTTGGGGGCAAAGGTGACCGACACGGATTTGGCTGAAATTTTTACTGCAAAGAGTACTGGAGGTATCCATGAACTCCTGAAAGTTTCAACTTCAGACACTTCCTCCTTGAAAAGTTAGGCCCATTTCTTACTATGGTCTAGAAAGTCAATTCCGACAGGTCCGGGGTCATGAAATTTTTTATTTTTGGGGGCAAAGGTGACCGACACGGATTTGGCTGAAATTTTTACTGCAAAGAGTACTGGAGGTATCCATGAAATCCTGAAAGTTTTAACTTCAGACACTTTCTCCTTGAAAAGTTAGGCCCATTTCTTACTTTCATCTAGAAAGTCAATTCCGACAGGTCCGGGGTCATGAAATTGTTTTATTTTTGGGGGCAAAGGTGACCGACACGGATTTGGCTGAAATTTTTACTGCAAAGAGTACTGGAGGTATCTATGAAATCATGAAAGTTTCAACTTCAGAGACTTCCTCCTTGAAAAGTTAGGCCCATTTCTTACTTTCATCTAGAAAGTAAATTCCAACAGGTCCGGGGTCATGAAATTTTTTTATTTTTGGGGGCAAAGGTGACCGACACGGATTTGGCTGAAATTTTTACTGCAAAGAGTACTGGAGGTATCTATGAAATCATGAAAGTTTCATATTCAGAGACTTCCTCCTTGAAAAGTTAGGCCCATTTCTTACTATGGTCTAGAAAGTCAATTCCGACAGGTCCGCGGTCATGAAATTTTGTGCTTTTGGGGGGCAAAGGTGACCGTCACGGATTTGGCTGAAATTTTTACTGCAAAGAGTACTGGAGGTATCTATGATATCCTGAAAGTTTTAACTTCAGAGACTTTCTCCTTGAAAAGTTAGGCCCATTTCTTACTATGATCTAGAAAGTCAATTCTGACAGGTCCGGGGTCATGGAATTTTTTTATTTTTGGGGGAAAGGCGACCGACACGGATTTGACTGAAATTTTTACTGGAAAGAGTACTGGAGGTATCTATGAAATCATGAAAGTTTCAACTTCAGAGACTTCCTCCTTGAAAAGTTAGGCCCATTTCTTACTATGGTCTAGAAAGTCAATTCCGACAGGTCCGCGGTCATGAAATTTTTTTATTTTTTGGGGGCAAAGGTGACCGACACGGATTTGGCTGAAATTTTTACTGCAAAGAGTACTGGAGGTATCTATGAAATCCTGAAAGTTTCAACTTCAGAGACTTTCTCCTTGAAAAGTTAGGCCCATTTCTTACTATGGTCTAGAAAGTCAATTCCGACAGGTCCGGGGTCATGAAATTTTTTTATTTTTGGGGGCAAAGGTGACCGACACGGATTTGGCTGAAATTTTTACTGAAAAGAGTACTGGAGGTATCCATGAAATCCTGAAAGTTTTAACTTCAGACACTTTCTCCTTGAAAAGTTAGGCCCATTTCTTACTTTCATCTAGAAAGTCAATTCGGACAGGTCCGGGTTCATGGAATTTTTTTATTTTTTGGGGCAAAGGTGACCGACACGGATTTGGCTGAAATTTTTACTGCAAAGAGTACTGAAGGTATCTATGAAATCCTGAAAGTTTCAACTTCAGAGACTTCCTCCTTGAAAAGTTAGGCCCGTTTCTTACTATGGTCTAGAAAGTCAATTCCGACAGGTCCGGGGTCATGAAATTTTTTTTTTTTTTCGGGGGCAAAGGTGACCGACACAGATTTGGCTGAAATTTTTACTGCAAAGAGTACTGGAGGTATCTATGAAATCCTGAAAGTTTTAACTTCAGACATTTTCTCCTTGAAAAGTTAGGCCCATTTCTTACTATGGTCTAGAAAGTCAATTCCGACAGGTCCGGGGTCATGAAATTTTTTTATTTTGGGGGGCAAAGGTGACCGACACGGATTTGGCTGAAATTTTTACTGAAAAGAGTACTGGAGGTATCCATGAAATCCTGAAAGTTTCAACTTCAGACACTTTCTCCTTGAAAAGTTAGGCCCATTTCTTACTTTCATCTAGAAAGTCAATTCCGACAGGTCCGGGTTCATGGAATTTTTTTATTTTTTGGGGCAAAGGTGACCGACACGGATTTGGCTGAAATTTTTACTGCAAAGAGTACTGAAGGTATCTATGAAATCCTGAAAGTTTCAACTTCAGAGACTTCCTCCTTGAAAAGTTAGGCCCGTTTCTTACTATGGTCTAGAAAGTCAATTCCGACAGGTCCGGGGTCATGAAATTTTTTTTTTTTTTCGATGGCAAAGGTGACCGACACAATGATTTGGCTGAATTTTTTACTGCAAAGAGTACTGAAGGTATCTATGAAATCCTGAAAGTTTTAACTTCAGACACTTTCTCCTTGAAAAGTTAGGCCCATTTCTTACTATGGTCTAGAAAGTCAATTCCGACAGGTCCGGGGTCATGAAATTTTTTTATTTTTGGGGGCAAAGGTGACCGACACGGATTTGGCTGAAATTTTTACTGCAAAGAGTACTGGAGGTATCTATGATATCCTGAAAGTTTTAACTTCAGACACTTTCTCCTTGAAAAGTTAGGCCCATTTCTTACTTTCATCTAGAAAGTAAATTCCAACAGGTCCGGGGTCATGAAATTTTTTTATTTTTGGGGGCAAAGGTGACCGACACGGATTTGGCTGAAATTTTTACTGCAAAGAGTACTGGAGGTATCTATGAAATCATGAAAGTTTCAACTTCAGAGACTTCCTCCTTGAAAAGTTAGGCCCATTTCTTACTTTCATCTAGAAAGTAAATTCCAACAGGTCCGGGGTCATGAAATTTTTTTATTTTTGGGGGCAAAGGTGACCGACACGGATTTGGCTGAAATTTTTACTGCAAAGAGTACTGGAGGTATCTATGAAATCATGAAAGTTTCATATTCAGAGACTTCCTCCTTGAAAAGTTAGGCCCATTTCTTACTATGGTCTAGAAAATCAATTCCGACAGGTCCGCGGTCATGAAATTTTGTGCTTTTGGGGGGCAAAGGTGACCGTCACGGATTTGGCTGAAATTTTTACTGCAAAGAGTACTGGAGGTATCTATGATATCCTGAAAGTTTTAACTTCAGAGACTTTCTCCTTGAAAAGTTAGGCCCTTTTCTTACTATGATCTAGAAAGTCAATTCTGACAGGTCCGGGGTCATGGAATTTTTTTATTTTTGGGGGAAAGGCGACCGACACGGATTTGACTGAAATTTTTACTGGAAAGAGTACTGGAGGTATCTATGAAATCATGAAAGTTTCAACTTCAGAGACTTCCTCCTTGAAAAGTTAGGCCCATTTCTTACTATGGTCTAGAAAGTCAATTCCAACAGGTCCGCGGTCATGAAATTTTGTGCTTTTTGGGGGCAAAGGTGACCGACACGGATTTGGCTGAAATTTTTACTGCAAAGAGTACTGGAGGTATCTATGATATCCTGAAAGTTTTAACTTCAGAGACTTCCTCCTTGAAAAGTTAGGCCCATTTCTTACTTTCATCTAGAAAGTAAATTCCGACAGGTCCGGGGTCATGGAATTTTTTTATTTTTTGGGGCAAAGGTGACCGACACGGATTTGGCTGAAACTTTTACTGCAAAGAGTACTGAAGGTATCTATGAAATCCTGAAAGTTTCAACTTCAGAGACTTCCTCCTTGAAAAGTTAGGCCCGTTTCTTACTATGGTCTAGAAAGTCAATACAAACAGGTCCGGGGTCATGAAATTTTTTTATTTTTGGGGGCAAAGGTGACCGACACGGATTTGGCAGAAATTTTTACTGCAAAGAGTACTGGAGGTATCCATGAAATCCTGAAAGTTTCAACTTCAGAGACTTCCTCCTTGAAAAGTTAGGCCCATTTCTTACTATGGTCTAGAAAGTCAATTCCGACAGGTCCGGGGTCATGAAATTTTTTATTTTTGGGGGCAAAGGTGACCGACACGGATTTGGCTGAAATTTTTACTGCAAAGAGTACTGGAGGTATCTATGAAATCCTGAAAGTTTTAACTTCAGACACTTTCTCCTTGAAAAGTTAGGCCCATTTCTTACTTTCATCTAGAAAGTAAATTCCGACAGGTCCGGGGTCATGGAATTTTTTTATTTTTTGGGGCAAAGGTGACCGACACGGATTTGGCTGAAATTTTTACTGCAAAGAGTACTGAAGGTATCTATGAAATCCTGAAAGTTTCAACTTCAGAGACTTCCTCCTTGAGAAGTTAGGCCCGTTTCTTACTATGGTCTAGAAAGTCAATTCCGACAGGTCCGGGGTCATGAAATTTTTTTATTTTTGGGGGCAAAGGTGACCGACACGGATTTGGCTGAAATTTTTACTGCAAAGAGTACTGGAGGTATCTATGAAATCCTGAAAGTTTCAACTTCAGAGACTTCCTCCTTGAAAAGTTAGGCCCATTTCTTACTATGGTCTAGAAAGTCAATTCCGACAGGTCCGGGGTCATGAAATTTTTTTTTTTTCGGGGGCAAAGGTGACCGACACAGATTTGGCTGAAATTTTTACTGCAAAGAGTACTGGAGGTATCTATGAAATCCTGAAAGTTTTAACTTCAGACACTTTCTCCTTGAAAAGTTAGGCCCATTTCTTACTATGGTCTAGAAAGTCAATTCCGACAGGTCCGCGGTCATGAAATTTTTTTATTTTTTTGGGGCAAAGGTGACCGACACGGATTTGGCTGAAATTTTTACTGCAAAGAGTACTGGATGTATCTATGATATCCTGAAAGTTTTAACTTCAGAGACTTCCTCCTTGAAAAGTTAGGCCCATTTCTTACTTTCATCTAGAAAGTAAATTCCGACAGGTCCGGGGTCATGGAATTTTTTTATTTTTTGGGGCAAAGGTGACCGACACGGATTTGGCTGAAATTTTTACTGCAAAGAGTACTGAAGGTATCTATGAAATCCTGAAAGTTTCAACTTCAGAGACTTCCTCCTTGAAAAGTTAGGCCCGTTTCTTACTATGGTCTAGAAAGTCAATTCAAACAGGTCCGGGGTCATGAAATTTTTTTATTTTTGGGGGCAAAGGTGACCGACACGGATTTGGCTGAAATTTTTACTGCAAAGAGTACTGGAGGTATCCATGAAATCCTGAAAGTTTCAACTTCAGAGACTTCCTCCTTGAAAAGTTAGGCCCATTTCTTACTATGGTCTAGAAAGTCAATTCCGACAGGTCCGGGGTCATGAAATTTTTTATTTTTGGGGGCAAAGGTGACCGACACGGATTTGGCTGAAATTTTTACTGCAAAGAGTACTGGAGGTATCCATGAAATCCTGAAAGTTTTAACTTCAGACACTTTCTCCTTGAAAAGTTAGGCCCATTTCTTACTTTCATCTAGAAAGTAAATTCCGACAGGTCCGGGTTCATGGAATTTTTTTATTTTTTGGGGCAAAGGTGACCGACACGGATTTGGCTGAAATTTTTACTGCAAAGAGTACTGAAGGTATCTATGAAATCCTGAAAGTTTCAACTTCAGAGACTTCCTCCTTGAGAAGTTAGGCCCGTTTCTTACTATGGTCTAGAAAGTCAATTCCGACAGGTCCAGGGTCATGAAATTTTTTTATTTTTGGGGGCAAAGGTGACCGACACGGATTTGGCTGAAATTTTTACTGCAAAGAGTACTGGAGGTATCTATGAAATCCTGAAAGTTTCAACTTCAGAGACTTCCTCCTTGAAAAGTTAGGCCCATTTCTTACTATGGTCTAGAAAGTCAATTCCGACAGGTCCGGGGTCATGAAATTTTTTTTTTTTTCGGGGGCAAAGGTGACCGACACAGATTTGGCTGAAATTTTTACTGCAAAGAGTACTGGAGGTATCTATGAAATCCTGAAAGTTTTAACTTCAGACACTTTCTCCTTGAAAAGTTAGGCCCATTTCTTACTATGGTCTAGAAAGTCAATTCCGACAGGTCCGGGGTCATGAAATTTTTTTATTTTGGGGGGCAAAGGTGACGGACACGGATTTGGCTGAAATTTTTACTGCAAAGAGTACTGGAGGTATCTATGATATCCTGAAAGTTTTAACTTCAGACACTTTCTCCTTGAAAAGTTAGGCCCATTTCTTACTTTCATCTAGAAAGTAAATTCCAACAGGTCCGGGGTCATGAAATTTTTTTATTTTTGGGGGCAAAGGTGACGGACACGGATTTGGCTGAAATTTTTACTGCAAAGAGTACTGGAGGTATCTATGAAATCCTGAAAGTTTCAACTTCAGAGACTTCCTCCTTGAAAAGTTAGGCCCGTTTCTTACTATGGTCTAGAAAGTCAATTCCGACAGGTCCGGGGTCATGAAATTTTTTTTTTTTTCGGGGGCAAAGGTGACCGACACAGATTTGGCTGAAATTTTTACTGCAAAGAGTACTGGAGGTATCTATGAAATCCTGAAAGTTTTAACTTCAGACACTTTCTCCTTGAAAAGTTAGGCCCATTTCTTACTATGGTCTAGAAAGTCAATTCCGACAGGTCCGGGGTCATGAAATTTTGTGCTTTTTGGGGGCAAAGGTGACCGATACGGATTTGGCTGAAATTTTTACTGCAAAGAGTACTGGAGGTATCCATGAACTCCTGAAAGTTTCAACTTCAGAGACTTCCTCCTTGAAAAGTTAGGCCCATTTCTTACTATGGTCTAGAAAGT
Source organism: Acanthaster planci (assembly GCF_054643075.1). NCBI lineage: Eukaryota > Metazoa > Echinodermata > Asteroidea > Valvatida > Acanthasteridae > Acanthaster > Acanthaster planci. The sequence continues at coordinate 21,282,725 of NC_141778.1, read as the reverse complement.
CAATTCCGCCAGGTCCGGGGTCATGAAATTTTTTATTTTTGGGGGCAAAGGTGACCGACACGGATTTGGCTGAAATTTTTACTGCAAAGAGTACTGGAGGTATCTATGAAATCCTGAAAGTTTTAACTTCAGACACTTTCTCCTTGAAAAGTTAGGCCCATTTCTTACTTTCATCTAGAAAGTCAATTCCGACAGGTCCGGGTTCATGGAATTTTTTTATTTTTTGGGGCAAAGGTGACCGACACGGATTTGGCTGAAATTTTTACTGCAAAGAGTACTGAAGGTATCTATGAAATCCTGAAAGTTTCAACTTCAGAGACTTCCTCCTTGAAAAGTTAGGCCCGTTTCTTACTATGGTCTAGAAAGTCAATTCCGACAGGTCCGGGGTCATGAAATTTTTTTTTTTTTTCGATGGCAAAGGTGACCGACACAGATTTGGCTGAAATTTTTACTGCAAAGAGTACTGGAGGTATCTATGAAATCCTGAAAGTTTTAACTTCAGACACTTTCTCCTTGAAAAGTTAGGCCCATTTCTTACTATGGTCTAGAAAGTCAATTCCGACAGGTCCGGGGTCATGAAATTTTTTTATTTTTGGGGGCAAAGGTGACCGACACGGATTTGGCTGAAATTTTTACTGCAAAGAGTATTGGAGGTATCTATGAAATCCTGAAAGTTTTAACTTCAGACACTTTCTCCTTGAAAAGTTAGGCCCATTTCTTACTTTCATCTAGAAAGTAAATTCCAACAGGTCCGGGGTCATGAAATTTTTTTATTTTTGGGGGCAAAGGTGACCGACACGGATTTGGCTGAAATTTTTACTGCAAAGAGTACTGGAGGTATCTATGAAATCCTGAAAGTTTCAACTTCAGAGACTTCCTCCTTGAAAAGTTAGGCCCATTTCTTACTATGGTCTAGAAAGTCAATTCCGACAGGTCCGGGGTCATGAAATTTTTTTTTTTTTCGGGGGCAAAGGTGACCGACACAGATTTGGCTGAAATTTTTACTGCAAAGAGTACTGGAGGTATCTATGAAATCCTGAAAGTTTTAACTTCAGACACTTTCTCCTTGAAAAGTTAGGCCCATTTCTTACTATGGTCTAGAAAGTCAATTCCGACAGGTCCGGGGTCATGAAATTTTTTTATTTTTGGGGGCAAAGGTGACCGACACGGATTTGGCTGAAATTTTTACTGCAAAGAGTATTGGAGGTATCTATGAAATCCTGAAAGTTTTAACTTCAGACACTTTCTCCTTGAAAAGTTAGGCCCATTTCTTACTTTCATCTAGAAAGTAAATTCCAACAGGTCCGGGGTCATGAAATTTTTTTATTTTTGGGGGCAAAGGTGACGGACACGGATTTGGCTGAAATTTTTACTGCAAAGAGTACTGGAGGTATCTATGAAATCCTGAAAGTTTTAACTTCAGAGACTTCCTCCTTGAAAAGTTAGGCCCATTTCTTACTTTCATCTAGAAAGTAAATTCCAACAGGTCCGGGGTCATGAAATTTTTTTATTTTTGGGGGCAAAGGTGACCGACACGGATTTGGCTGAAATTTTTTTCTGCAAAGAGTACTGGAGGTATCTATGAAATCATGAAAGTTTCAACTTCAGAGACTTCCTCCTTGAAAAGTTAGGCCCATTTCTTACTATGGTCTAGAAAGTCAATTCCGACAGGTCCGCGGTCATGAAATTTTGTGCTTTTGGGGGGCAAAGGTGACCGTCACGGATTTGGCTGAAATTTTTACTGCAAAGAGTACTGGAGGTATCTATGATATCCTGAAAGTTTTAACTTCAGAGACTTTCTCCTTGAAAAGTTAGGCCCATTTCTTACTATGATCTAGAAAGTCAATTCTGACAGGTCCGGGGTCATGGAATTTTTTTATTTTTGGGGGAAAGGCGACCGACACGGATTTGACTGAAATTTTTACTGCAAAGAGTACTGGAGGTATCTATGAAATCATGAAAGTTTCAACTTCAGACACTTCCTCCTTGAAAAGTTAGGCCCATTTCTTACTATGGTCTAGAAAGTCAATTCCGACAGGTCCGCGGTCATGAAATTTTGTGCTTTTTGGGGGCAAAGGTGACCGACACGGATTTGGCTGAAATTTTTACTGCAAAGAGTACTGGAGGTATCTATGATATCCTGAAAGTTTTAACTTCAGAGACTTCCTCCTTGAAAAGTTAGGCCCATTTCTTACTTTCATCTAGAAAGTAAATTCCGACAGGTCCGGGGTCATGGAATTTTTTTAATTTTTGGGGGCAAAGGTGACCGACACGGATTTGGCTGAAATTTTTACTGCAAAGAGTACTGAAGGTATCTATGAAATCCTGAAAGTTTCAACTTCAGAGACTTCCTCCTTGAAAAGTTAGGCCCATTTCTTACTATGGTCTAGAAAGTCAATTCCGACAGGTCCGGGGTCATGAAATTTTTTATTTTTTGGGGCAAAGGTGACCGACACGGATTTGGCTGAAATTTTTACTGCAAAGAGTACTGGAGGTATCCATGAAATCCTGAAAGTTTTAACTTCAGACACTTTCTCCTTGAAAAGTTAGGCCCATTTCTTACTTTCATCTAGAAAGTAAATTCCGACAGGTCCGGGTTCATGGAATTTTTTTATTTTTTGGGGCAAAGGTGACCGACACGGATTTGGCTGAAATTTTTACTGCAAAGAGTACTGAAGGTATCTATGAAATCCTGAAAGTTTCAACTTCAGAGACTTCCTCCTTGAGAAGTTAGGCCCGTTTCTTACTATGGTCTAGAAAGTCAATTCCGACAGGTCCGGGGTCATGAAATTTTTTTATTTTTGGGGGCAAAGGTGACCGACACGGATTTGGCTGAAATTTTTACTGCAAAGAGTACTGGAGGTATCTATGAAATCCTGAAAGTTTCAACTTCAGAGACTTCCTCCTTGAAAAGTTAGGGCCATTTCTTACTATGGTCTAGAAAGTCAATTCCGACAGGTCCGGGGTCATGAAATTTTTTTTTTTTCGGGGGGCAAAGGTGACCGACACAGATTTGGCTGAAATTTTTACTGCAAAGAGTACTGGAGGTATCTATGAAATCCTGAAAGTTTTAACTTCAGACACTTTCTCCTTGAAAAGTTAGGCCCATTTTTTACTATGGTCTAGAAAGTCAATTCCGACAGGTCCGGGGTCATGAAATTTTTTTATTTTTGGGGGCAAAGGTGACCGACACGGATTTGGCTGAAATTTTTACTGCAAAGAGTACTGGAGGTATCTATGATATCCTGAAAGTTTTAACTTCAGACACTTTCTCCTTGAAAAGTTAGGCCCATTTCTTACTTTCATCTAGAAAGTAAATTCCAACAGGTCCGGGGTCATGAAATTTTTTTATTTTGGGGGCAAAGGTGACCGACACGGATTTGGCTGAAATTTTTACTGCAAAGAGTACTGGAGGTATCTATGAAATCCTGAAAGTTTCAACTTCAGAGACTTCCTCCTTGAAAAGTTAGGCCCGTTTCTTACTATGGTCTAGAAAGTCAATTCCGACAGGTCCGGGGTCATGAAATTTTTTTTTTTTTCGGGGGCAAAGGTGACCGACACAGATTTGGCTGAAATTTTTACTGCAAAGAGTACTGGAGGTATCTATGAAATCCTGAAAGTTTTAACTTCAGACACTTTCTCCTTGAAAAGTTAGGCCCATTTCTTACTATGGTCTAGAAAGTCAATTCCGACAGGTCCGGGGTCATGAAATTTTTTTATTTTTGGGGGCAAAGGTGACCGACACGGATTTGGCTGAAATTTTTACTGCAAAGAGTATTGGAGGTATCTATGAAATCCTGAAAGTTTTAACTTCAGACACTTTCTCCTTGAAAAGTTAGGCCCATTTCTTACTTTCATCTAGAAAGTAAATTCCAACAGGTCCGGGGTCATGAAATTTTTTTATTTTGGGGGGCAAAGGTGACCGACACGGATTTGGCTGAAATTTTTACTGCAAAGAGTACTGGAGGTATCTATGAAATCCTGAAAGTTTCAACTTCAGAGACTTCCTCCTTGAAAAGTTAGGCCCATTTCTTACTTTCATCTAGAAAGTAAATTCCAACAGGTCCGGGGTCATGAAATTTTTTTATTTTTGGGGGCAAAGGTGACCGACACGGATTTGGCTGAAATTTTTACTGCAAAGAGTACTGGAGGTATCTATGAAATCATGAAAGTTTCATATTCAGAGACTTCCTCCTTGAAAAGTTAGGCCCATTTCTTACTATGGTCTAGAAAGTCAATTCCGACAGGTCCGCGGTCATGAAATTTTGTGCTTTTGGGGGGCAAAGGTGACCGTCACGGATTTGGCTGAAATTTTTACTGCAAAGAGTACTGGAGGTATCTATGATATCCTGAAAGTTTTAACTTCAGAGACTTTCTCCTTGAAAAGTTAGGCCCATTTCTTACTATGATCTAGAAAGTCAATTCTGACAGGTCCGGGGTCATGGAATTTTTTTATTTTTGGGGGAAAGGCGACCGACACGGATTTGACTGAAATTTTTACTGCAAAGAGTACTGGAGGTATCTATGAAATCATGAAAGTTTCAACTTCAGAGACTTCCTCCTTGAAAAGTTAGGCCCATTTCTTACTATGGTCTAGAAAGTCAATTCCGACAGGTCCGCGGTCATGAAATTTTGTGCTTTTTGGGGGCAAAGGTGACCGACACGGATTTGGCTGAAATTTTTACTGCAAAGAGTACTGGAGGTATCTATGATATCCTGAAAGTTTTAACTTCAGAGACTTCCTCCTTGAAAAGTTAGGCCCATTTCTTACTTTCATCTAGAAAGTAAATTCCGACAGGTCCGGGGTCATGGAATTTTTTTATTTTTTGGGGCAAAGGTGACCGACACGGATTTGGCTGAAATTTTTACTGCAAAGAGTACTGGAGGTATCTATGAAATCCTGAAAGTTTCAACTTCAGAGACTTCCTCCTTGAAAAGTTAGGCCCATTTCTTACTATGGTCTAGAAAGTCAATTCCGACAGGTCCGGGGTCATGAAATTTTTTATTTTTGGGGGCAAAGGTGACCGACACGGATTTGGCTGAAATTTTTACTGCAAAGAGTACTGGAGGTATCCATGAAATCCTGAAAGTTTTAACTTCAGACACTTTCTCCTTGAAAAGTTAGGCCCATTTCTTACTTTCATCTAGAAAGTAAATTCCGACAGGTCCGGGTTCATGGAATTTTTTTATTTTTTGGGGCAAAGGTGACCGACACGGATTTGGCTGAAATTTTTACTGCAAAGAGTACTGAAGGTATCTATGAAATCCTGAAAGTTTCAACTTCAGAGACTACCTCCTTGAGAAGTTAGGCCCGTTTCTTACTATGGTCTAGAAAGTCAATTCCGACAGGTCCGGGGTCATGAAATTTTTTTATTTTTGGGGGCAAAGGTGACCGACACGGATTTGGCTGAAATTTTTACTGCAAAGAGTACTGGAGGTATCTATGAAATCCTGAAAGTTTCAACTTCAGAGACTTCCTCCTTGAAAAGTTAGGGCCATTTTTTACTATGGTCTAGAAAGTCAATTCCGACAGGTCCGGGGTCATGAAATTTTTTTATTTTGGGGGCAAAGGTGACCGACACGGATTTGGCTGAAATTTTTACTGCAAAAAGTACTGGAGGTATCTATGATATCCTGAAAGTTTTAACTTCAGACACTTTCTCCTTGGAAAGTTAGGCCCATTTCTTACTTTCATCTAGAAAGTAAATTCCAACAGGTCCGGGGTCATGAAATTTTTTTATTTTTGGGGGCAAAGGTGACGGACACGGATTTGGCTGAAATTTTTACTGCAAAGAGTACTGGAGGTATCTATGAAATCATGAAAGTTTCAACTTCAGAGACTTCCTCCTTGAAAAGTTAGGCCCATTTCTTACTTTCATCTAGAAAGTAAATTCCAACAGGTCCGGGGTCATGAAATTTTTTATTTTTGGGGGCAAAGGTGACCGACACGGATTTGGCTGAAATTTTTACTGCAAAGAGTACTGGAAGTATCTATGAAATCCTGAAAGTTTCAACTTCAGAGACTTCCTCCTTGAAAAGTTAGGCCCATTTCTCAGTATTGCCAAGAAAGTCAATTCCGACAGGTCCGGCATCATGAAATTTTGTGATTTTGAGGGCAAAGGTGACCGACACGGATTTGGCTGAAATTTTTACTGCAAAGAGTACTGGTGGTATCTATGATATCCTGAAAGTTTTAACTTCAGAGACTTCCTCCTTGAAAAGTTAGGCCCATTTCTTACTTTCATCTAGAAAGTAAATTCCGACAGGTCCGGGGTCATGGAATTTTTTTATTTTTTGGGGCAAAGGTGACCGACACGGATTTGGCTGAAATTTTTACTGCAAAGAGTACTGGAGGTATCTATGAAATCCTGAAAGTTTCAACTTCAGAGACTTCCTTCTTGAAAAGTTAGGCCTGTTTCTTACTATGGTCTAGAAAGTCAATTCAAACAGGTCCGGGGTCATGAAATTTTTTTATTTTTGGGGGCAAAGGTGACCGACACGCATTTGGCTGAAATTTTTACTGCAAAGAGTACTGGAGGTATCTATGAAATCCTGAAAGTTTCAACTTCAGACACTTTCTCCCTGACAAGTTAGGCCCATTTCTTACTTTCATCTAGAAAGTAAATTCCAACAGGTCCGGGGTCATGAAATTTTTTTATTTTTGGGGGCAAAGGTGACCGACACGGATTTGGCTGAAATTTTTACTGCAAAGAGTACTGGAAGTATCTATGAAATCCTGAAAGTTTCAACTTCAGAGACTTCCTCCTTGAAAAGTTAGGCCCATTTCTTACTATGGTCTAGAAAGTCAATTCCGACAGGTCCGGGGTCATGAAATTTTTTGATTTTTGGGGGCAAAGGTGACCGACACGGATTTGGCTGAAATTTTTACTGCAAAGAGTACTGGAGGTATCTATGAAATCATGAAAGTTTCATATTCAGAGACTTCCTCCTTGAAAAGTTAGGCCCATTTCTTACTATGGTCTAGAAAGTCAATTCCGACAGGTCCGCGGTCATGAAATTTTGTGCTTTTGGGGGGCAAAGGTGACCGTCACGGATTTGGCTGAAATTTTTACTGCAAAGAGTACTGGAGGTATCTATGATATCCTGAAAGTTTTAACTTCAGAGACTTTCTCCTTGAAAAGTTAGGCCCATTTCTTACTATGATCTAGAAAGTCAATTCTGACAGGTCCGGGGTCATGGAATTTTTTTATTTTTGGGGGAAAGGCGACCGACACGGATTTGACTGAAATTTTTACTGCAAAGAGTACTGGAGGTATCTATGAAATCATGAAAGTTTCAACTTCAGAGACTTCCTCCTTGAAAAGTTAGGCCCATTTCTTACTATGGTCTAGAAAGTCAATTCCGACAGGTCCGGGGTCATGAAATTTTTTATTTTTGGGGGCAAAGGTGACCGACACGGATTTGGCTGAAATTTTTACTGCAAAGAGTACTGGAGGTATCCATGAAATCCTGAAAGTTTTAACTTCAGACACTTTCTCCTTGAAAAGTTAGGCCCATTTCTTACTTTCATCTAGAAAGTAAATTCCGACAGGTCCGGGTTCATGGAATTTTTTTATTTTTTGGGGCAAAGGTGACCGACACGGATTTGGCTGAAATTTTTACTGCAAAGAGTACTGAAGGTATCTATGAAATCCTGAAAGTTTCAACTTCAGAGACTTCCTCCTTGAGAAGTTAGGCCCGTTTCTTACTATGGTCTAGAAAGTCAATTCCGACAGGTCCGGGGTCATGAAATTTTTTTATTTTTGGGGGCAAAGGTGACCGACACGGATTTGGCTGAAATTTTTACTGCAAAGAGTACTGGAGGTATCTATGAAATCCTGAAAGTTTCAACTTCAGACACTTTCTCCTTGACAAGTTAGGCCCATTTCTTACTTTCATCTAGAAAGTAAATTCCAACAGGTCCGGGGTCATGAAATTTTTTTAATTTTGGGGGCAAAGGTGACCGACACGGATTTGGCTGAAATTTTTACTGCAAAGAGTACTGGAAGTATCTATGAAATCCTGAAAGTTTCAACTTCAGAGACTTCCTCCTTGAAAAGTTAGGCCCATTTCTTACTATGGTCTAGAAAGTCAATTCCGACAGGTCCGGGGTCATGAAATTTTTTGATTTTTGGGGGCAAAGGTGACCGACACGGATTTGGCTGAAATTTTTACTGCAAAGAGTACTGGAGGTATCTATGAAATCATGAAAGTTTCATATTCAGAGACTTCCTCCTTGAAAAGTTAGGCCCATTTCTTACTATGGTCTAGAAAGTCAATTCCGACAGGTCCGCGGTCATGAAATTTTGTGCTTTTGGGGGGCAAAGGTGACCGTCACGGATTTGGCTGAAATTTTTACTGCAAAGAGTACTGGAGGTATCTATGATATCCTGAAAGTTTTAACTTCAGAGACTTTCTCCTTGAAAAGTTAGGCCCATTTCTTACTATGATCTAGAAAGTCAATTCTGACAGGTCCGGGGTCATGGAATTTTTTTATTTTTGGGGGAAAGGCGACCGACACGGATTTGACTGAAATTTTTACTGCAAAGAGTACTGGAGGTATCTATGAAATCATGAAAGTTTCAACTTCAGAGACTTCCTCCTTGAAAAGTTAGGCCCATTTCTTACTATGGTCTAGAAAGTCAATTCCGACAGGTCCGCGGTCATGAAATTTTGTGCTTTTTGGGGGCAAAGGTGACCGACACGGATTTGGCTGAAATTTTTACTGCAAAGAGTACTGGAGGTATCTATGATATCCAGAAAGTTTTAACTTCAGAGACTTCCTCCTTGAAAAGTTAGGCCCATTTCTTACTTTCATCTAGAAAGTAAATTCCGACAGGTCCGGGGTCATGGAATTTTTTTATTTTTTGGGGCAAAGGTGACCGACACGGATTTGGCTGAAATTTTTACTGCAAAGAGTACTGAAGGTATCTATGAAATCCTGAAAGTTTCAACTTCAGAGACTTCCTCCTTGAAAAGTTAGGCCCGTTTCTTACTATGGTCTAGAAAGTCAATTCAAACAGGTCCGGGGTCATGAAATTTTTTTATTTTTGGGGGCAAAGGTGACCGACACGGATTTGGCTGAAATTTTTACTGCAAAGAGTACTGAAGGTATCCATGAAATCCTGAAAGTTTCAACTTCAGAGACTTCCTCCTTGAAAAGTTAGGGCCATTTCTTACTATGGTCTAGAAAGTCAATTCCGACAGGTCCGGGGTCATGAAATTTTTTTATTTTTGGGGGCAAAGGTGACCGACACGGATTTGGCTGAAATTTTTACTGCAAAGAGTACTGGGGGTATCTATGATATCCTGAAAGTTTTAACTTCAGACACTTTCTCCTTGAAAAGTTAGGCCCATTTCTTACTTTCATCTAGAAAGTAAATTCCAACAGGTCCAGGGTCATGAAATTTTTTTATTTTTGGGGGCAAAGGTGACCGACACGGATTTGGCTGAAATTTTTACTGCAAAGAGTACTGGAGGTATCTATGATATCCTGAAAGTTTTAACTTCAGACACTTTCTCCTTGAAAAGTTAGGCCCATTTCTTACTTTCATCTAGAAAGTAAATTCCAACAGGTCCGGGGTCATGAAATTTTTTTATTTTTGGGGGCAAAGGTGACGGACACGGATTTGGCTGAAATTTTTACTGCAAAGAGTACTGGAGGTATCTATGAAATCATGAAAGTTTCAACTTCAGAGACTTCCTCCTTGAAAAGTTAGGCCCATTTCTTACTTTCATCTAGAAAGTAAATTCCAACAGGTCCGGGGTCATGAAATTTTTTATTTTTGGGGGCAAAGGTGACCGACACGGATTCGGCTGAAATTTTTACTGCAAAGAGTATTGGAGGTATTTAAGAATTCCTGAAAGTTTTAACCTCAGAGACTTCCTCCTTGAAAAGTTAGGCCATTTTCTCAGTATTGCCAAGAAAGTCAATTCCGACAGGTCCGGCATCATGAAATTTTGTGATTTTGAGGGCAAAGGTGACCGACACGGATTTGGCTGAAATTTTTACTGCAAAGAGTACTGGTGGTATCTATGATATCCTGAAAGTTTTAACTTCAGAGACTTCCTCCTTGAAAAGTTAGGCCCATTTCTTACTTTCATCTAGAAAGTAAATTCCGACAGGTCCGGGGTCATGGAATTTTTTTATTTTTTGGGGCAAAGGTGACCGACACGGATTTGGCTGAAATTTTTACTGCAAAGAGTACTGGAGGTATCTATGAAATCCTGAAAGTTTCAACTTCAGAGACTTCCTCCTTGAAAAGTTAGGCCCGTTTCTTACTATGGTCTAGAAAGTCAATTCAAACAGGTCCGGGGTCATGAAATTTTTTTATTTTTGGGGGCAAAGGTGACCGACACGGATTTGGCTGAAATTTTTACTGCAAAGAGTACTGGAGGTATCTATGAAATCCTGAAAGTTTCAACTTCAGACACTTTCTCCTTGAAAAGTTAGGCCCATTTCTTACTTTCATCTAGAAAGTAAATTCCAACAGGTCCGGGGTCATGAAATTTTTTTATTTTTGGGGGCAAAGGTGACCGACACGGATTTGGCTGAAATTTTTACTGCAAAGAGTACTGGAGGTATCTATGAAATCATGAAAGTTTCAACTTCAGAGACTTCCTCCTTGAAAAGTTAGGCCCATTTCTTACTATGGTCTAGAAAGTCAATTCCGACAGGTCCGGGGTCATGAAATTTTTTGATTTTTGGGGGCAAAGGTGACCGACACGGATTTGGCTGAAATTTTTACTGCAAAGAGTACTGGAGGTATCTATGAAATCATGAAAGTTTCATATTCAGAGACTTCCTCCTTGAAAAGTTAGGCCCATTTCTTACTATGGTCTAGAAAGTCAATTCCGACAGGTCCGCGGTCATGAAATTTTGTGCTTTTGGGGGGCAAAGGTGACCGTCACGGATTTGGCTGAAATTTTTACTGCAAAGAGTAGTGGAGGTATCTATGATATCCTGAAAGTTTTAACTTCAGAGACCTTCTCCTTGAAAAGTTAGGCCCTTTTCTTACTATGATCTAGAAAGTCAATTCTGACAGGTCCGGGGTCATGGAATTTTTTTATTTTTGGGGGAAAGGCGACCGACACGGATTTGACTGAAATTTTTACTGCAAAGAGTACTGGAGGTATCTATGAAATCATGAAAGTTTCAACTTCAGAGACTTCCTCCTTGAAAAGTTAGGCCCATTTCTTACTATGGTCTAGAAAGTCAATTCCGACAGGTCCGGGGTCATGAAATTTTGTGCTTTTTGGGGGCAAAGGTGACCGACACGGATTTGGCTGAAATTTTTACTGCAAAGAGTACTGGAGGTATCTATGATATCCTGAAAGTTTTAACTTCAGAGACTTCCTCCTTGAAAAGTTAGGCCCATTTCTTACTTTCATCTAGAAAGTAAATTCCGACAGGTCCGGGGTCATGGAATTTTTTTATTTTTTGGGGCAAAGGTGACCGACACGGATTTGGCTGAAATTTTTACTGCAAAGAGTACTGAAGGTATCTATGAAATCCTGAAAGTTTCAACTTCAGAGACTTCCTCCTTGAAAAGTTAGGCCCGTTTCTTACTATGGTCTAGAAAGTCAATTCAAACAGGTCCGGGGTCATGAAATTTTTTTATTTTTGGGGGCAAAGGTGACCGACACGGATTTGGCTGAAATTTTTACTGCAAAGAGTACTGAAGGTATCTATGAAATCCTGAAAGTTTCAACTTCAGAGACTTCCTCCTTGAAAAGTTAGGCCCATTTCTTACTATGGTCTAGAAAGTCAATTCCGACAGGTCCGGGGTCATGAAATTTTTTTTTTTCGGGGGCAAAGGTGACCGACAGGGATTTGGCTGAAATTTTTACTGCAAAGAGTACTGGAGGTATCTATGAAATCCTGAAAGTTTTAACTTCAGACACTTTCTCCTTGAAAAGTTAGGCCCATTTCTTACTATGGTCTAGAAAGTCAATTCCGACAGGTCCGCGGTCATGAAATTTTGTGCTTTTTGGGGGCAAAGGTGACCGACGCGGATTTGGCTGAAATTTTTACTGCAAAGAGTACTGGAGGTATCTATGATATCCTGAAAGTTTTAACTTCAGAGACTTCCTCCTTGAAAAGTTAGGCCCATTTCTTACTTTCATCTAGAAAGTAAAATCCGACAGGTCCGGGGTCATGGAATTTTTTTATTTTTTGGGGCAAAGGTGACCGACACGGATTTGGCTGAAATTTTTACTGCAAAGAGTACTGAAGGTATCTATGAAATCCTGAAAGTTTCAACTTCAGAGACTTCCTCCTTGAAAAGTTAGGCCCGTTTCTTACTATGGTCTAGAAAGACAATTCAAACAGGTCCGGGGTCATGAAATTTTTTTATTTTTGGGGGCAAAGGTGACCGACACGGATTTGGCTGAAATTTTTACTGCAAAGAGTACTGAAGGTATCCATGAAATCCTGAAAGTTTCAACTTCAGAGACTTCCTCCTTGAAAAGTTAGGCCCATTTCTTACTATGGTCTAGAAAGTCAATTCCGACAGGTCCGGGGTCATGAAATTTTTTTATTTTTGGGGGCAAAGGTGACCGACACGGATTTGGCTGAAATTTTTACTGCAAAGAGTACTGGAGGAATCTATGAAATCCTGAAAGTTTCAACTTCAGAGACTTCCTCCTTGAAAAGTTAGGGCCATTTCTTACTATGGTCTAGAAAGTCAATTCCGACAGGTCCGGGGTCATGAAATTTTTTTTTTTTCGGGGGCAAAGGTGACCGACACAGATTTGGCTGAAATTTTTACTGCAAAGAGTACTGGAGGTATCTATGAAATCCTGAAAGTTTTAACTTCAGACACTTTCTCCTTGAAAAGTTAGGCCCATTTCTTACTATGGTCTAGAAAGTCAATTCCGACAGGTCCGGGGTCATGAAATTTTTTTATTTTTGGGGGCAAAGGTGACCGACACGGATTTGGCTGAAATTTTTACTGCAAAGAGTACTGGAGGTATCTATGATATCCTGAAAGTTTTAACTTCAGACACTTTCTCCTTGAAAAGTTAGGCCCATTTCTTACTTTCATCTAGAAAGTAAATTCCAACAGGTCCGGGGTCATGAAATTTTTTTATTTTTGGGGGCAAAGGTGACGGACACGGATTTGGCTGAAATTTTTACTGCAAAGAGTACTGGAGGTATCTATGAAATCATGAAAGTTTCAACTTCAGAGACTTCCTCCTTGAAAAGTTAGGCCCATTTCTTACTTTCATCTAGAAAGTCAATTCCGACAGGTCCAGGGTCATGAAATTTTTTGATTTTGGGGGGCAAAGTTGACCGACACGGATTTGGCTAAAATGTTTACTGGAAAGAGTACTGGAGGTATCTATGAAATCCTGAAAGTTTCAACTTTAGACACTTCCCCATGGAAAAGTTAGGCCCATTTCTTACTCTGGTCTAGAAAGTCAATTCCGACAGGTCCGGGGTCATGGAATATTTTGATTTTGGGGGGCAAAGGTGACCGACACGGATTTGGCTGAAATTTTTACTGCAAAGATTATTGGAGGTATCTATGAAATCCTGAAAGTTTCAACTTCAGAGACTTCCTCCTTGAAAAGTTAGGCCCATTTCTTACTATGGTCTAGAAAGTCAATTCAAACAGGTCCGGGGTCATGAAATTGTTTTTTTTTTGGGGGCAAAGGTGACCGACACGGATTTGGCTGAAATTTTTACTGCAAAGAGTACTGGAGGTATCTATGAAATCCTGAAAGTTTCAACTTCAGAGACTTCCTCCTTGAAAAGTTAGGCCCATTTCTTACTTTCATCTAGAAAGTCAATTCCGACAGGTCCGGGGTCATGAAATTTTTTTATTTTTGGGGGCAAAGGTGACCGACACGGATTTGGCTGAAATTTTTACTGCAAAGAGTACTGGAGGTATCTATGAAATCCTGAAAGTTTTAACTTCAGACACTTTCTCCTTGAAAAGTTAGGCCCATTTCTTACTTTCATCTAGAAAGTCAATTCCGACAGGTCCGGGGTCATGGAATTTTTTTATTTTTTGGGGGCAAAGGTGACCGACACGGATTTGGCTGAAATTTTTACTGCAAAGAGTACTGGAAGTATCCATGAAATCATGAAAGTTTCAACTTCAGAGACTTCCTCCTTGAAAAGTTAGGCCCATTTCTTACTATGGTCTAGAAAGTCAATTCCGACAGGTCCGGGGTCATGAAATTTTTTGATTTTTGGGGGCAAAGGTGACCGACACGGATTTGGCTGAAATTTTTACTGCAAAGAGTACTGGAGGTATCTATGAAATCATGAAAGTTTCAACTTCAGAGACTTCCTCCTTGAAAAGTTAGGCCCATTTCTTACTTTCATCTAGAAAGTAAATTCCGACGGGTCCGCGGTCATGAAATTTTGTGCTTTAGGGGGGCAAAGGTGACCGTCACGGATTTGGCTGAAATTTTTACTGCAAAGAGTACTGGAGGTATCTATGATATCCTGAAAGTTTTAACTTCAGAGACTTTCTCCTTGAAAAGTTAGGCCCATTTCTTACTATGATCTAGAAAGTCAATTCTGACAGGTCCGGGGTCATGGAATTTTTTTATTTTTGGGGGAAAGGCGACCGACACGGATTTGACTGAAATTTTTACTGCAAAGAGTACTGGAGGTATCTATGAAATCATGAAAGTTTCAACTTCAGAGACTTCCTCCTTGAAAAGTTAGGCCCATTTCTTACTATGGTCTAGAAAGTCAATTCCGACAGGTCCGCGGTCATGAAATTTTGTGCTTTTTGGGGGCAAAGGTGACCGACACGGATTTGGCTGAAATTTTTACTGCAAAGAGTACTGGAGGTATCTATGATATCCTGAAAGTTTTAACTTCAGAGACTTCCTCCTTGAAAAGTTAGGCCCATTTCTTACTTTCATCTAGAAAGTAAATTCCGACAGGTCCGGGGTCATGGAATTTTTTTATTTTTTGGGGCAAAGGTGACCGACACGGATTTGGCTGAAATTTTTACTGCAAAGAGTACTGAAGGTATCTATGAAATCCTGAAAGTTTCAACTTCAGAGACTTCCTCCTTGAAAAGTTAGGCCCGTTTCTTACTATGGTCTAGAAAGTCAATTCAAACAGGTCCGGGGTCATGAAATTTTTTTATTTTTGGGGGCAAAGGTGACCGACACGGATTTGGCTGAAATTTTTACTGCAAAGAGTACTGAAGGTATCCATTAAATCCTGAAAGTTTCAACTTCAGAGACTTCCTCCTTGAAAAGTTAGGCCCATTTCTTACTATGGTCTAGAAAGTCAATTCCGACAGGTCCGGGGTCATGAAATTTTTTTATTTTTGGGGGCAAAGGTGACCGACACGGATTTGGCTGAAATTTTTACTGCAAAGAGTACTGGAAAAATCTATGAAATCCTGAAAGTTTCAACTTCAGAGACTTCCTCCTTGAAAAGTTAGGCCCATTTCTTACTATGGTCTAGAAAGTCAATTCCGACAGGTCCGGGGTCATGAAATTTTTTTTTTTTTCGGGGGCAAAGGTGACCGACACAGATTTGGCTGAAATTTTTACTGCAAAGAGTACTGGAGGTATCTATGAAATCCTGAAAGTTTTAACTTCAGACACTTTCTCCTTGAAAAGTTAGGCCCATTTCTTACTATGGTCTAGAAAGTCAATTCCGACAGGTCCGGGGTCATGAAATTTTTTTATTTTTGGGGGCAAAGGTGACCGACACGGATTTGGCTGAAATTTTTACTGCAAAGAGTACTGGAGGTATCTATGATATCCTGAAAGTTTTAACTTCAGACACTTTCTCCTTGAAAAGTTAGGCCCATTTCTTACTTTCATCTAGAAAGTAAATTCCAACAGGTCCGGGGTCATGAATTTTTTTTATTTTTGGGGGCAAAGGTGACGGACACGGATTTGGCTGAAATTTTTACTGCAAAGAGTACTGGAAGTATCTATGAAATCATGAAAGTTTCAACTTCAGAGACTTCCTCCTTGAAAAGTTAGGCCCATTTCTTACTTTCATCTAGAAAGTAAATTCCAACAGGTCCGGGGTCATGAAATTTTTTATTTTTGGGGGCAAAGGTGACCGACACGGATTTGGCTGAAATTTTTACTGCAAAGAGTACTGGAGGTATCTATGAAATCCTGAAAGTTTCAACTTCAGACACTTTCTCCTTGAAAAGTTAGGCCCATTTCTTACTTTCATCTAGAAAGTAAATTCCAACAGGTCCGGGGTCATGAAATTTTTTTATTTTTGGGGGCAAAGGTGACCGACACGGATTTGGCTGAAATTTTTACTGCAAAGAGTACTGGAGGTATCTATGAAATCATGAAAGTTTCAACTTCAGAGACTTCCTCCTTGAAAAGTTAGGCCCATTTCTTACTATGGTCTAGAAAGTCAATTCCGACAGGTCCGGGGTCATGAAATTTTTTGATTTTTGGGGGCAAAGGTGACCGACACGGATTTGGCTGAAATTTTTACTGCAAAGAGTACTGGAGGTATCTATGAAATCATGAAAGTTTCATATTCAGAGACTTCCTCCTTGAAAAGTTAGGCCCATTTCTTACTATGGTCTAGAAAGTCAATTCCGACAGGTCCGCGGTCATGAAATTTTGTGCTTTTGGGGGCAAAGGTGACCGTCACGGATTTGGCTGAAATTTTTACTGCAAAGAGTACTGGAGGTATCTATGATATCCTGAAAGTTTTAACTTCAGAGACTTTCTCCTTGAAAAGTTAGGCCCTTTTCTTACTATGATCTAGAAAGTCAATTCTGACAGGTCCGGGGTCATGGAATTTTTTTATTTTTGGGGGAAAGGCGACCGACACGGATTTGACTGAAATTTTTACTGCAAAGAGTACTGGAGGTATCTATGAAATCATGAAAGTTTCAACTTCAGAGACTTCCTCCTTGAAAAGTTAGGCCCATTTCTTACTATGGTCTAGAAAGTCAATTCCGACAGGTCCGCGGTCATGAAATTTTGTGCTTTTTGGGGGCAAAGGTGACCGACACGGATTTGGCTGAAATTTTTACTGCAAAGAGTACTGGAGGTATCTATGATATCCTGAAAGTTTTAACTTCAGAGACTTCGTCCTTGAAAAGTTAGGCCCATTTCTTACTTTCATCTAGAATCAGAGACTTCGTCCTGGAAAAGTTAGGCCCATTTCTTACTTTCATCTAGAAAGTAAATTCCGACAGGTCCGGGGTCATGGAATTTTTTTATTTTTTGGGGCAAAGGTGACCGACACGGATTTGGCTGAAATTTTTACTGCAAAGAGTACTGAAGGTATCTATGAAATCCTGAAAGTTTCAACTTCAGAGACTTCCTCCTTGAAAAGTTAGGCCCGTTTCTTACTATGGTCTAGAAAGACAATTCAAACAGGTCCGGGGTCATGAAATTTTTTTATTTTTGGGGGCAAAGGTGACCGACACGGATTTGGCTGAAATTTTTACTGCAAAGAGTACTGGAGGTATCTATGAAATCCTGAAAGTTTTAACTTCAGAAATTTTCTCCTTGAAAAGTTAGGCCAATTTCTTACTATGGTCTAGAAAATCAATTCTGACAGGTCCGGGGTCATGAAATTTTTTTATTTTTGGGGGGCAAAGGCGACCGACACGGATTTGGTTGAAATTTTTACTGCAAAGAGTACTGAAGGTATCTATGAAATCCTGAAAGTTTCAACTTCAGAGACTTCCTCCTTGAAAAGTTAGGCCCATTTCTTACTATGGTCTAGAAAGTCAATTCCGACAGGTCCAGGGTCATGAATTTTTTTTTTTTTTCGGGGGCAAAGGTGACCGACACAGATTTGGCTGAAATTTTTACTGCAAAGAGTACTGGAGGTATCAATGAAATCCTGAAAGTTTTAACTTCAGACGCTTTCTCCTTGAAAAGTTAGGCCCATTTCTTACTATGGTCTAGAAAGTCAATTCCGACAGGTCCGGGGTCATGAAATTTTTTGATTTTTGGGGGCAAAGGTGACCGACACGGATTTGGCTGAAATTTTTACTGCAAAGAGTACTGGAGGTATCTATGATATCCTGAAAGTTTTAACTTCAGACACTTTCTCCTTGAAAAGTTAGGCCCATTTCTTACTCTGGTCTAGAAAGTCAATTCCGACAGGTCCGGGGTCATGGAATATTTTAATTTTGGGGGCAAAGGTGACCGACACGGATTCGGCTGAAATTTTTACTGCAAAGAGTATTGGAGGTATTTAAGAATTCCTGAAAGTTTCAACCTCAGAGACTTCCTCCTTGAAAAGTTAGGCCCATTTCTCAGTATTGCCAAGAAAGTCAATTCCGACAGGTCTGGCGTCATGAAATTTTGTGATTTTGAGGGCAAAGGTGACCGACACGGATTTGGCTGAAATTTTTACTGCAAAGAGTACTGGACGTATGTATGAAATCCTGAAAGTTTCAACTTTAGACACTTCCCCATGGAAAAGTTAGGCCCATTTCTTACTATGGT
The DNA here is from genome assembly GCF_054643075.1 of Acanthaster planci. Lineage (NCBI taxonomy): Eukaryota > Metazoa > Echinodermata > Asteroidea > Valvatida > Acanthasteridae > Acanthaster > Acanthaster planci. The sequence continues at coordinate 21,264,293 of NC_141778.1, read as the reverse complement.
CTAGAAAGTCAATTCCGACAGGTCCGGGGTTATGAAATTTCTTGATTTTTGGGGGCAAAGGAGACCGACACGGATTTGGCTGAAATTTTTACTGCAAAGATTATTGGAGGTATCTATGTAATCCTGAAAGTTTCAACTTCAGAAACTTCCTCCTTAAAAAGTTAGGCCCGTTTCTTACTATGGTCTAGAAAGACAATTCAAACAGGTCCGGGGTCATGAAATTTTTTTTTTTGGGGGGGCAAAGGTGACCGACACGGATTTGGCTGAAATTTTTACTGCAAAGAGTACTGGAGGTATCCATGAAATCCTGAAAGTTTCAACCTCAGAGACTTCCTCCTTGAAAAGTTAGGCCCATTTCTTACTATGGTCTAGAAAGTCAATTCCGACAGGTCCGGGGTCATGAAATTTTTTTATTTTTGGGGGCAAAGGTGACCGACACGGATTTGGCTGAAATTTTTACTGCAAAGAGTACTGGAGGTATCCATGAAATCCTGAAAGTTTTAACTTCAGACACTTTCTCCTTGAAAAGTTAGGCCCATTTCTTACTTTCATCTAGAAAGTCAATTCCGACAGGTCCGGGGTCATGGAATTTTTTTTTTTTTTCGGGGCAAAGGTGACCGACACGGATTTGGCTGAAATTTTTACTGCAAAGAGTACTGAAGGTATCTATGAAATCCTGAAAGTTTCAACTTCAGAGACTTCCTCCTTGAAAAGTTAGGCCCGTTTCTTACTATGGTCTAGAAAGTCAATTCCGACAGGTCCGGGGTCATGAAATTTTTTTATTTTTGGGGGCAAAGGTGACCGACACGGATTTGGCTGAAATTTTTACTGCAAAGAGTACTGGAGGTATCTATGAAATCCTGAAAGTTTCAACCTCAGAGACTTCCTCCTTGAAAAGTTAGGCCCATTTCTCAGTATTGCCAAGAAAGTCAATTCCGACAGGTCTGGCGTCATGAAATTTTGTGATTTTGAGGGCAAAGGTGACCGACACGGATTTGGCTGAAATTTTTACTGCAAAGAGTACTGGACGTATGTATGAAATCCTGAAAGTTTCAACTTTAGACACTTCCCCATGGAAAAGTTAGGCCCATTTCTTACTATGGTCTAGAAAGTCAATTCCGACAGGTCCGGGGTTATGAAATTTCTTGATTTTGGGGGGCAAAGGAGACCGACACGGATTTGGCTGAAATTTTTACTGCAAAGAGTACTGAAGGTATCTATGAAATCCTGAAAGTTTCAACTTCAGAGACTTCCTCCTTGAAAAGTTAGGCCCGTTTCTTACTATGGTCTAGAAAGACAATTCAAACAGGTCCGGGGTCATGAAATTTTTTTTTTTGGGGGGGCAAAGGTGACCGACACGGATTTGGCTGAAATTTTTACTGCAAAGAGTACTGGAGGTATCTATGAAATCCTGAAAGTTTCAACTTCAGAGACTTCCTCCTTGAAAAGTTAGGCCCATTTCTTACTATGGTCTAGAAAGTCAATTCCGACAGGTCCGGGGTCATGAAATTTTTTTATTTTTGGGGGCAAAGGTGACCGACACGGATTTGGCTGAAATTTTTACTGCAAAGAGTACTGGAGGTATCCATGAAATCCTGAAAGTTTTAACTTCAGACACTTTCTCCTTGAAAAGTTAGGCCCATTTCTTACTTTCATCTAGAAAGTAAATTCCGACAGGTCCGGGTTCATGGAATTTTTTTATTTTTTGGGGCAAAGGTGACCGACACGGATTTGGCTGAAATTTTTACTGCAAAGAGTACTGAAGGTATCTATGAAATCCTGAAAGTTTCAACTTCAGAGACTTCCTCCTTGAAAAGTTAGGCCCGTTTCTTACTATGGTCTAGAAAGTCAATTCCGACAGGTCCGCGGTCATGAAATTTTTTGATTTTTGGGGGCAAAGGTGACCGACACGGATTTGGCTGAAATTTTTACTGCAAAGAGTACTGGAGGTATCTATGATATCCTGAAAGTTTTAACTTCAGAGACTTTCTCCTTGAAAAGTTAGGCCCTTTTCTTACTATGATCTAGAAAGTCAATTCTGACAGGTCCAGGGTCATGGAATTTTTTTATTTTTGGGGGAAAGGCGACCGACACGGATTTGACTGAAATTTTTACTGCAAAGAGTACTGGAGGTATCTATGAAATCATGAAAGTTTCAACTTCAGAGACTTCCTCCTTGAAAAGTTAGGCCCATTTCTTACTATGGTCTAGAAAGTCAATTCCGACAGGTCCGCGGTCATGAAATTTTGTGCATTTGGGGGGCAAAGGTGACCGACACGGATTTGGCTGAAATTTTTACTGCAAAGAGTACTGGAGGTATCTATGATATCCTGAAAGTTTTAACTTCAGAGACTTCCTCCTTGAAAAGTTAGGCCCATTTCTTACTTTCATCTAGAAAGTAAATTCCGAAGGGTCCGGGGTCATGGAATTTTTTTATTTTTTGGGGCAAAGGTGACCGACACGGATTTGGCTGAAATTTTTACTGCAAAGAGTACTGAAGGTATCTATGAAATCCTGAAAGTTTCAACTTCAGAGACTTCCTCCTTGAAAAGTTAGGCCCGTTTCTTACTATGGTCTAGAAAGACAATTCAAACAGGTCCGGGGTCATGAAATTTTTTGATTTTTTTGGGGCAAAGGTGACCGACACGGATTTGGCTGAAATTTTTACTGCAAAGAGTACTGGAGGTATCTATGAAATCCTGAAAGTTTCAACTTCAGAGACTTCCTCCTTGAAAAGTTAGGGCCATTTCTTACTATGGTCTAGAAAGTCAATTCCGACAGGTCCGGGGTCATGAATGTTTTTTTTTTTCGGGGGCAAAGGTGACCGACACAGATTTGGCTGAAATTTTTACTGCAAAGAGTACTGGAGGTATCTATGAAATCCTGAAAGTTTTAACTTCAGACACTTTCTCCTTGAAAAGTTAGGCCCATTTCTTACTATGGTCTAGAAAGTCAATTCCGACAAGTCCGGGGTCATGAAATTTTTTTATTTTTGGGGGCAAAGGTGACCGACACGGATTTGGCTGAAATTTTTACTGCAAAGAGTACTGGAGGTATCTATGAAATCCTGAAAGTTTCAACTTCAGAGACTTCCTCCTTGAAAAGTTAGGCCCATTTCTCAGTATTGCCAAGAAAGTCAATTCCGACAGGTCTGGCGTCATGAAATTTTGTGATTTTGAGGGCAAAGGTGACCGACACGGATTTGGCTGAAATTTTTACTGCAAAGAGTACTGGACGTATGTATGAAATCCTGAAAGTTTCAACTTTAGACACTTCCCCATGGAAAAGTTAGGCCCATTTCTTACTCTGGTCTAGAAAGTCAATTCCGACAGGTCCGGGGTCATGGAATATTTTGATTTTGGGGGGCAAAGGTGACCGACACGGATTTGGCTGAAATTTTTACTGCAAAGATTATTGGAGGTATCTATGAAATCCTGAAAGTTTCAACTTCAGAGACTTCCTCCTTGAAAAGTTAGGCCCATTTCTTACTCTGGTCTAGAAAGTCAATTCCGACAGGTCCGGGGTCATGAAATTTTTTGATTTTTGGGGGCAAAGGTGACCGACACGGATTTGGCCGAAATTTTTACTGCATAGAGTACTGGAGGTATCTATGAAATCCTGAAAGTTTCAACTTCAGAGACTTCCTCCTTGAAAAGTTAGGCCCATTTCTTACTATGATCTAGAAAGTCAATTCTGACAGGTCCAGGGTCATGGAATTTTTTTATTTTTGGGGGAAAGGCGACCGACACGGATTTGACTGAAATTTTTACTGGAAAGAGTACTGGAGGTATCTATGAAATCATGAAAGTTTCAACTTCAGAGACTTCCTCCTTGAAAAGTTAGGCCCATTTCTTACTATGGTCTAGAAAGTCAATTCCGACAAGTCCGCGGTCATGAAATTTTGTGCATTTGGGGGGCAAAGGTGACCCACACGGATTTGGCTGAAATTTTTACTGCAAAGAGTACTGGAGGTATCTATGATATCCTGAAAGTTTTAACTTCAGAGACTTCCTCCTTGAAAAGTTAGGCCCATTTCTTACTTTCATCTAGAAAGTAAATTCCGAAGGGTCCGGGGTCATGGAATTTTTTTATTTTTTGGGGCAAAGGTGACCGACACGGATTTGGCTGAAATTTTTACTGCAAAGAGTACTGAAGGTATCTATGAAATCCTGAAAGTTTCAACTTCAGAGACTTCCTCCTTGAAAAGTTAGGCCCGTTTCTTACTATGGTCTAGAAAGTCAATTCAAACAGGTCCGGGGTCATGAAATTTTTTTATTTTTGGGGGCAAAGGTGACCGACACGGATTTGGCTGAAATTTTTACTGCAAAGAGTACTGGAGGTATCTATGAAATCCTGAAAGTTTCAACTTCAGAGACTTCCTCCTTGAAAAGTTAGGGCCATTTCTTACTATGGTCTAGAAAGTCAATTCCGACAGGTCCGGGGTCATGAATGTTTTTTTTTTTCGGGGGCAAAGGTGACCGACACAGATTTGGCTGAAATTTTTACTGCAAAGAGTAC
>NC_141778.1:21182979-21259675 GCF_054643075.1 Acanthaster planci | reverse complement strand
GTAAAAATTTCAGCCAAATCCGTGTCGGTCACCTTTGCCCCCCAAAAGCACAAAATTTCATGACCGCGGACCTGTCGGAATTGACTTTCTAGACCATAGTAAGAAATGGGCCTAACTTTTCAAGGAGGAATTCTTTGAAGTTGAAACTCTCAGGATTTCATAGATACCTCCAATACTCTTTGCAGTAAAAATTTCAGCCAAATCCGTGTCGGTCACCTTTGCCCCCAAAAATAAAAAAATTCCATGACCCCGGACCTGTCGGAATAGACTTTCTAGATCATAGTAAGAAATGGGCCTAACTTTTCAAGGAGGAAGTCTCTGAAGTTGAAACTTTCAGGATTTCGTAGATACCTTCAGTACTCTTTGCAGTAGAGATTTCAGCCAAATCCGTGTCGGTCGCCTTTTCCCCCAAAAATAAAAAAATTCCATGACCCCGGACCTGTCGGAATTGACTTTCTAGATCATAGTAAGAAATGGGCCTAACTTTTCAAGGAGAAAGTGTCTGAAGTTAAAACTTTCAGGATTGCATAGATATCTCCAGTACTCTTTGCAGTAAAAATTTCAGCCAAATCCGTGTCGGTCACCTTTGCCCCCAAAAATAAAAAAATTCCATGACCCCGGACCTGTCGGAATTTACTTTCTAGATGAAAGTAAGAAATGGGCCTAACTTTTCAAGGAGGAAGTCTCTGAAGTTAAAACTTTCAGGATATCATAGATACCTCCAGTACTCTTTGCAGTAAAAATTTCAGCCAAATCCGTGTCGGTCACCTTTGCCCCCGAAAAGCACAAAATTTCATGACCGCGGACCTGTCGGAATTGACTTTCTAGACCATAGTAAGAAATGGGCCTAACTTTTCAAGGAGGAAGTCTCTGAAGTTGAAACTTTCAGGATTTCATAGATACCTCCAGTACTCTTTGCAGTAAAAATTTCAGCCAAATCTGTGTCGGTCACCTTTGCCCCCAAAAATAAAAAAATTTCATGACCCCGGACCTGTTGGAATTTACTTTCTAGATGAAAGTAAGAAATGGGGTTAACTTTTCAAGGAGAAAGTGTCTGAAGTTGAAACATTCAGGATTTCATAGATACCTCCAGTACTCTTTGCAGTAAAAATTTCAGCCAAATCCGTGTCGGTCACCTTTGCCCCTAAAAATAAAAAAATTCCATGACCCCCGACCTGTCGGAATTGACTTTCTAGACCATAGTAAGAAATGGGCCTAACTTTTCAAGGAGGAAGTCTCTGAAGTTGAAACTCTCAGGATTTCATAGATACCTCCAGTACTCTTTGCAGTAAAAATTTCAGCCAAATCCGTGTCGGTTACCTTTGCCCCCAAAAATAAAAAAATTCCATGACCCCGGACCTGTCGGAATTTACTTTCTAGATGAAAGTAAGAAATGGGCCTAACTTTTCAAGGAGGAAGTCTCTGAAGTTAAAACTTTCAGGATATCATAGATACCACCAGTACTCTTTGCAGTAAAAATTTCAGCCAAATCCGTGTCGGTCACCTTTGCCCCCAAAAAGCACAAAATTTCATGACCGCGGACCTGTCGGAATTGACTTTCTAGACCATAGTAAGAAATGGGCCTAACTTTTCAAGGAGGAATTCTCTGAAGTTGAAACTCTCAGGATTTCATAGATACCACCAGTACTCTTTGCAGTAAAAATTGGAGCCAAATCCGTGTCGGTCACCTTTGCCCCCAAAAATAAAAAAATTCCATGACCCCGGACCTGTCGGAATTGACTTTCTTGGCAATACTAAAAAATGGGCCTAACTTTTCAAGGAGGAAGTCTCTGAAGTTGAAACTTTCAGGATTTCATAGATACCTCCAGTACTCTTTGCAGTAAAAATTTCAGCCAAATCCGTGTCGGTCACCTTTGCCCCCAAAAATAAAAAATTTCATGACCCCGGACCTGTCGGAATTGACTTTCTAGACCATAGTAAGAAATGGGCCTAACTTTTCAAGGAGGAAGTCTCTGAAGTTGAAACTTTCAGGATTTCGTAGATACCTTCAGTACTCTTTGCAGTAAAAATTTCAGCCAAATCCGTGTCGGTCACCTTTGCCCCAAAAAATAAAAAAATTCCATGACCCCGGACCTGTCGGAATTTACTTTATAGATGAAAGTAAGAAATGGGCCTAACTTTTCAAGGAGGAAGTCTCTGAAGTTAAAACTTTCAGGATATCATAGATACCTCCAGTACTCTTTGCAGTAGAGATTTCAGCCAAATCCGTGTCGGTCACCTTTGCCCCCAAAAATAAAACATTTCATGACCCCGGACCTGTCGGAATTGACTTTCTAGACCATAGTAAGAAATGGGCCTAACTTTTCAAGGAGGAAGTCTCTGAAGTTGAAACTTTCATGATTTCATAGATACCTCCAGTACTCTTTGCAGTAAAAATTTCAGCCAAATCCGTGTCGGTCACCTTTGCCCCCAAAAATAAAAAAATTTCATGACCCCGGACCTGTTGGAATTTACTTTCTAGATGAAAGTAAGAAATGGGGTTAACTTTTCAAGGAGAAAGTGTCTGAAGTTGAAACATTCAGGATTTCATAGATACCTCCAGTACTCTTTGCAGTAAAAATTTCAGCCAAATCCGTGTCGGTCACCTTTGCCCCTAAAAATAAAAAAATTCCATGACCCCCGACCTGTCGGAATTGACTTTCTAGACCATAGTAAGAAATGGGCCTAACTTTTCAAGGAGGAAGTCTCTGAAGTTAAAACTTTCAGGATATCATAGATACCTCCAGTACTCTTTGCAGTAAAAATTTCAGTCAAATCCGTGTCGGTCGCCTTTTCTCCCAAAAATAAAAAAATTCCATGACCCCGGACCTGTCAGAATTGACTTTCTAGATCATAGTAAGAAATTGGCCTAACTTTTCAAGGAGGAAGTCTCTGAAGTTAAAACTTTCAGGATATCATAGATACCTCCAGTACTCTTTGCAGTAAAAATTTCAGCCAAATCCGTGACGGTCACCTTTGCCCCCCAAAAGCACAAAATTTCATGACCGCGGACCTGTCGGAATTGACTTTCTAGACCATAGTAAGAAATTGGCCTAACTTTTCAAGGAGGAATTCTCTGAAGTTGAAACTCTCAGGATTTCATAGATACCTCCAGTACTCTTTGCAGTAAAAATTTCAGCCAAATCCGTGTCGGTTACCTTTGCCCCCAAAAATAAAAAAATTCCATGACCCCGGACCTGTCGGAATTTACTTTCTAGATGAAAGTAAGAAATGGGCCTAACTTTTCAAGGAGGAAGTCTCTGAAGTTAAAACTTTCAGGATATCATAGATACCACCAGTACTCTTTGCAGTAAAAATTTCAGCCAAATCCGTGTCGGTCACCTTTGCCCCCAAAAAGCACAAAATTTCATGACCGCGGACCTGTCGGAATTGACTTTCTAGACCATAGTAAGAAATGGGCCTAACTTTTCAAGGAGGAATTCTCTGAAGTTGAAACTCTCAGGATTTCATAGATACCACCAGTACTCTTTGCAGTAAAAATTTCAGCCAAATCCGTGTCGGTCACCTTTGCCCCCAAAAATAAAAAAATTCCATGACCCCGGACCTGTCGGAATTGACTTTCTAGATGAAAGTAAGAAATGGGCCTAACTTTTCAAGGAGGAAGTCTCTGAAGTTGAAACTTTCAGGATTTCATAGATACCTTCAGTACTCTTTGCAGTAAAAATTTCAGCCAAATCCGTGTCGGTCACCTTTGCCCCCCAAAAGCACAAAATTTCATGACCGCGGACCTGTCGGAATTTACTTTCTAGATGAAAGTAAGAAATGGGACTAACTTTTCAAGGAGAACGTGTCTGAAGTTAAAACTTTCAGGATTTCATAGATACCTCCAGTACTCTTTGCAGTAAAAATTTCAGCCAAATCCGTGTCAGTCACCTTTGCCCCCCAAAAGCACAAAATTTCATGACCGCGGACCTGTCGGAATTGACTTTCTAGACCATAGTAAGAAATGGGCCTAACTTTTCAAGGAGGAAGTCTCTGAAGTTGAAACTTTCATGATTTCATAGATACCTCCAGTACTCTTTGCAGTAAAAATTTCAGCCAAATCCGTGTCGGTCACCTTTGCCCCGAAAAATCAAAAAATTCCATGACCCCGGACCTGTCGGAATTTACTTTCTAGATGAAAGTAAGAAATGGGCCTAACTTTTCAAGGAGGAAGTCTCTGAAGTTAAAACTTTCAGGATATCATAGATACCTCCAGTACTCTTTGCAGTAAAAATTTCAGCCAAATCCGTGGCAGTCACCTTTGCCCCCCAAAAGCACAAAATTTCATGACCGCGGACCTGTCGGAATTGACTTTCTAGACCATAGTAAGAAATGGGCCTAACTTTTCAAGGAGGAATTCTCTGAAGTTGAAACTCTCAGGATTTCATAGATACCTCCAGTACTCTTTGCAGTAAAAATTTCAGCCAAATCCGTGTCGGTCACCTTTGCCCCCAAAAATAAAAAAATTTCATGACCCCGGACCTGTCGGAATTGACTTTCTAGACCATAGTAAGAAATGGGCCTAACTTTTCAAGGAGGAAGTCTCTGAAGTTGAAACTTTCAGGATTTTGTACATACTTTCAGTACTCTTTGCAGTAAAAATTTCAGCCAAATCCGTGTCGGTTACCTTTGCCCCCAAAAATAAAAAAATTCCATGACCCCGGACCTGTCGGAATTTACTTTCTAGATGAAAGTAAGAAATGGGCCTAACTTTTCAAGGAGGAAGTCTCTGAAGTTAAAACTTTCAGGATATCATAGATACCACCAGTACTCTTTGCAGTAAAAATTTCAGCCAAATCCGTGTCGGTCACCTTTGCCCCCAAAAAGAACAAATTTCATGACCGCGGACCTGTCGGAATTGACTTTCTAGACCATAGTAAGAAATGGGCCTAACTTTTCAAGGAGGAATTCTCTGAAGTTAAAACTCTCAGGATTTCATAGATACCTCCAGTACTCTTTGCAGTAAAAATTTCAGCCAAATCCGTGTCGGTCACCTTTGCCCCCAAAAATAAAAAAATTCCATGACCCCGGACCTGTCAGAATTGACTTTCTAGATGATACTAAAAAATGGGCCTAACTTTTCAAGGAGAAAGTGTCTGAAGTTGAAACTTTCAGGATTTCATAGATACCTCCAGTACTCTTTGCAGTTAAAAATTTCAGCCGAATCTGTGTAGGTCACCTTTGCCCCAAAAAATAAAAAAATTCCATGACCCCGGACCTGTCGGAATTGACTTTCTAGACCATAGTAAGAAATGGGCCTAACTTTTCAAGGAGGAAGTCTCTGAAGTTGAAACTTTCATGATTTCATAGATACCTCCAGTACTCTTTGCAGTAAAAATTTCAGCCAAATCCCTGTCGGTCACCTTTGCCCCCAAAAATAAAAAAATTTCATGACCCCGGACCTGTTGGAATTTACTTTCTAGATGAAAGTAAGAAATGGGACTAACTTTTCAAGGAGAACGTGTCTGAAGTTAAAACTTTCAGGATTTCATAGATACCTCCAGTACTCTTTGCAGTAAAAATTTCAGCCAAATCCGTGTCGGTCACCTTTGCCCCCCAAAAGCACAAAATTTCATGACCCCGGACCTGTCGGAATTGACTTTCTAGACCATAGTAAGAAATTGGCCTAACTTTTCAAGGAGGAAATCTTTGAAGTTGAAACTTTCAGGATTTCATAGATACCTCCAATACTCTTTGCAGTAAAAATTTCAGCCAAATCCGTGTCGGTCACCTTTGCCCCCAAAAATAAAAAAATTCCATGACCCCGGACCTGTCGGAATAGACTTTCTAGATCATAGTAAGAAATGGGCCTAACTTTTCAAGGAGGAAGTCTCTGAAGTTGAAACTTTCAGGATATCATAGATACCTCCAGTACTCTTTGCAGTAAAAATTTCAGCCAAATCCGTGTCGGTCACCTTTGCCCCCAAAAATAAAAAATTTTTCATGACCCCGGACCTGTCGGAATTGACTTTCTAGACCATAGTAAGAAATGGGCCTAACTTTTCAAGGAGGAAGTCTCTGAAGTTGAAACTTTCATGATTTCATAGATACCTCCAGTACTCTTTGCAGTAAAAATTTCAGCCAAATCCGTGTCGGTCACCTTTGCCCCCAAAAATAAAAAAATTTCATGACCCCGGACCTGTCGGAATTTACTTTCTAGATGAAAGTAAGAAATGGGCCTAACTTTTCAAGGAGGAAGTCTCTGAAGTTGAAACTTTCATGATTTCATAGATACCTCCAGTACTCTTTGCAGTAAAAATTTCAGCCAAATCCGTGTCGGTCACCTTTGCCCCCAAAAATAAAAAAATTTCATGACCCCGGACCTGTTGGAATTTACTTTCTAGATGAAAGTAAGAAATGGGACTAACTTTTCAAGGAGAACGTGTCTGAAGTTAAAACTTTCAGGATTTCATAGATACCTCCAGTACTCTTTGCAGTAAAAATTTCAGCCAAATCCGTGTCGGTCACCTTTGCCCCCCAAAAGCACAAAATTTCATGACCCCGGACCTGTCGGAATTGACTTTCTAGACCATAGTAAGAAATTGGCCTAACTTTTCAAGGAGGAAATCTTTGAAGTTGAAACTTTCAGGATTTCATAGATACCTCCAATACTCTTTGCAGTAAAAATTTCAGCCAAATCCGTGTCGGTCACCTTTGCCCCCAAAAATAAAAAAATTCCATGACCCCGGACCTGTCGGAATAGACTTTCTAGATCATAGTAAGAAATGGGCCTAACTTTTCTAGGAGGAAGTCTCTGAAGTTGAAACTTTCAGGATATCATAGATACCTCCAGTACTCTTTGCAGTAAAAATTTCAGCCAAATCCGTGTCGGTCACCTTTGCCCCCAAAAATAAAAAATTTTTCATGACCCCGGACCTGTCGGAATTGACTTTCTAGACCATAGTAAGAAATGGGCCTAACTTTTCAAGGAGGAAGTCTCTGAAGTTGAAACTTTCATGATTTCATAGATACCTCCAGTACTCTTTGCAGTAAAAATTTCAGCCAAATCCGTGTCGGTCACCTTTGCCCCCAAAAATAAAAAAATTTCATGACCCCGGACCTGTCGGAATTTACTTTCTAGATGAAAGTAAGAAATGGGCCTAACTTTTCAAGGAGGAAGTCTCTGAAGTTAAAACTTTCAGGATTTCATAGATACCTCCAGTACTCTTTGCAGTAAAAATTTCAGCCAAATCCGTGTCGGTCACCTTTACCCTCCAAAAGCACAAAATTTCATGACCGCGGACCTGTCGGAATTGACTTTCTAGACCATAGTAAGAAATGGGCCTAACTTTTCAAGGAGGAAGTCTCTGAAGTTGAAACTTTCATGATTTCGTAGATACCTCCAGTACTCTTTGCAGTAAAAATTTCAGCCAAATCCGTGTCGGTCACCTTTGCCCCCAAAAATCAAAAAATTTCATGACCCCGGACCTGTCGGAATTGACTTTCTAGACCATAGTAAGAAATGGGCCTAACTTTTCAAGGAGGAAGTCTCTGAAGTTGAAACTTTCAGGATATCATAGATACCTCCAGTACTCTTTGCAGTAAAAATTTCAGCCAAATCCGTGTCGGTCACCTTTGCCCCCCAAAAGCACAAAATTTCATGACTGCGGACCTGTCGGAATTGACTTTCTAGACCATAGTAAGAAATTGGCCTAACTTTTCAAGGAGGAAGTCTCTGAAGTTGAAACTTTCATGATTTCATAGATACCTCCAGTACTCTTTGCAGTAAAAATTTCAGCCAAATCCGTGTCGGTCACCTTTGCCCCCCAAAATAAAAAAATTTCATGACCCCGGACCTGTCGGAATTGACTTTCTAGACCATAGTAAGAAATGGGCCTAGCTTTTCAAGGAGGAAGTCTCTGAAGTTGAAACTTTCAGGATTTCGTAGATACCTTCAGTACTCTTTGCAGTAGAGATTTCAGCCAAATCCGTGTCGGTCGCCTTTTCCCCCAAAAATAAAAAAATTCCATGACCCCGGACCTGTCGGAATTGACTTTCTAGATCATAGTAAGAAATGGGCCTAACTTTTCAAGGAGAAAGTGTCTGAAGTTAAAACTTTCAGGATTGCATAGATACCTCCAGTACTCTTTGCAGTAAAAATTTCAGCCAAATCCGTGTCGGTCACCTTTGCCCCCAAAAATAAAAAAATTCCATGACCCCGGACCTGTCGGAATTTACTTTCTAGATGAAAGTAAGAAATGGGCCTAACTTTTCAAGGAGAAAGTGTCTGAAGTTGAAACTTTCAGGATTTCATAGATACCTCCAGTACTCTTTGCAGTAAAAATTTCAGCCAAATCCGTGTCGGTCACCTTTGCCCCTAAAAATAAAAAAATTCCATGACCCCCGACCTGTCGGAATTGACTTTCTAGACCATAGTAAGAAATGGGCCTAACTTTTCAAGGAGGAAGTCTCTGAAGTTGAAACTCTCAGGATTTCATAGATACCTCCAGTACTCTTTGCAGTAAAAATTTCAGCCAAATCCGTGTCGGTTACCTTTGCCCCCAAAAATAAAAAAATTCCATGACCCCGGACCTGTCGGAATTTACTTTCTAGATGAAAGTAAGAAATGGGCCTAACTTTTCAAGGAGGAAGTCTCTGAAGTTAAAACTTTCAGGATATCATAGATACCACCAGTACTCTTTGCAGTAAAAATTTCAGCCAAATCCGTGTCGGTCACCTTTGCCCCCAAAAAGCACAAAATTTCATGACCGCGGACCTGTCGGAATTGACTTTCTAGACCATAGTAAGAAATGGGCCTAACTTTTCAAGGAGGAATTCTCTGAAGTTGAAACTCTCAGGATTTCATAGATACCACCAGTACTCTTTGCAGTAAAAATTGGAGCCAAATCCGTGTCGGTCACCTTTGCCCCCAAAAATAAAAAAATTCCATGACCCCGGACCTGTCGGAATTGACTTTCTTGGCAATACTAAAAAATGGGCCTAACTTTTCAAGGAGGAAGTCTCTGAAGTTGAAACTTTCAGGATTTCATAGATACCTCCAGTACTCTTTGCAGTAAAAATTTCAGCCAAATCCGTGTCGGTCACCTTTGCCCCCAAAAATAATCAATTTGAGGCAAATTAAATTGCAGCTTCAAATAATTTATCACCGCGGAACATTGGAGGCTCTTGTCACTAAGTGGGTCAGTAGTGTTTACTTGCGGTTGCTGGCAAGGTGATTTAATGCCTCGAACTAGTTACTGGCGTGACCTTAAAATGGTAGTAGCACTGGAGAGAGTTACTCCCGGTCACTTTTGCTTGAGCAGCCGTGGCGCTTGGTTGAAAAAGAGAAAATCTGTCTGTTTTGCAAAAGCAATTTTGTTAGTTATGCCCCACGCCAATTCCAAGCGGTGGGCTCCTTCTGGGCCGCTGAGTGGAGCGAAGCGTGCTCGGGGGGCGGCCTAGCAAGTCTTCCCGTCAAGATGCGTCGGTGGTTGCGGCCCTTGCAGGGTCTAGTGCACCGCAGCTTGCGTCGTCCGGTCCGGATACCACTATTACACCGTTGGCTACGGTCGGAATGATTCCAGACAGTGTGAGTGTTGAGGCTACCCATGCAACGCCAGCGCCCGCTACCATCAGTCGGCCTGGAGGGAGCTCGGCGCAAACTTTGGAGCCGGGTAAGTCCCCTGTTGCTACTCCTTTTGAATTAGCCCCGCAACCTTCCATTTCCACGCCCGTGGTGTCGGGAACTTCAGCTCCAAGCACATTGTCAATTACCTCCTTTTCCGATTCGAATATGCCATTAACTAGCGTCTGTGACGATCTCGGGGCCGCGATTCCTCAACATCTAAAAGACAAAATTTGGAGGGGGGAGTACGTAGAATTCGGAACCTTGTTGAAGTCGTCGCGCGGCACGGGCTTGGATAATTCCTTTGACGAGACACTTTTCACAATCGGGTCCAATGAGTCCCCACTTTGGCAGATTCGTCCCCATAAGCAGGCTCCGCGTATAACGTCTATCGAGCAGTGGACGTCAGCGTTTCTAGTTTTTGCATCCGTGTATTTGTTGCGCCATCCTACCCACGCGCGTTCGTTACTGAAGTACGCAGACACTATTCGCTCGGCAGCATTTCGACATGTGGGGTATGGTTGGCGCGAGTACGACATCCAGTTCCGATTGCGCCAGGCGCGTGTGCCGTCGCGCTCTTGGGCAACTATTGATGCCGAACTTTGGCTGGTGCTGCTTGGTGCGCCCGTTTCGCACCAGCATAATTTTCGTCCGTACCAGCAACGCGAGCGTGCCCCCTCCACTGCCACCAACCCCTGGTCCGATTTCGGGCCTGGTCGGCGCCCAGTCGCCGGGTTTGGTCAACCTACATGTAACGACTTCAACCGCGGTCAATGCAATCGCCCCATGTGTCGTTTCGCGCATCGCTGCTCCACCTGCAGGGCATTTGGCCACCCTGCAACCCGTTGTCGGGGAAACTCAAAGTCTCGCGTCACAGCAAGGGTGCCGGCAGCTGGCGCCAACCCCCCTAAAACTAAGTAGTATGCTCCTTTTTTGCGGGCTTACCCTAATACCAGGACTCATTTTGCAAGAAGGTTTCTTTGCGCGGTTCCCAGGTAGGCTATTCAGGTCCCAGGGATAGTACCTCTGCTCGTAATTCTGCATTTGCTCGCAAACATACTAACATTCTGCAGTCAAAAATTGATCGTGAAGTTACTTTGGGTCGAGTTGCTCGCCCGTTTTTGTCCCAGCCTCTTCCTCATTTCCGTTGTTCACCTATGGGCCTGGTGCCCAAACAGACTCCGGGTGAATTTTGCTTAATCCATAATTTGTCGTCCCCTATCGGCAAATTCGTGAATGATTTTATTGATCCCGTAGACACCACCGTTCCATATACGAGTTTTGATGAGGCGATAACTATGATTGCAGGTTTACCACGAAGTGCCTTGATGGCCATGTCGGATGTTAAGTCAGCCTTTCGTTTACTTCCCGTCCATCCAAGCGATTTTGATTTGCTTGGTTTTTCACATAACGGCCAATTTTATTTTGATAAAGGCATGCCTATGGGCTGTGCTATATCCTGTGTTACGTTCGAGCGGTTCAGTACTTTCCTTGAGTACTGTACTCGTAAGGTGGCCGAATCTCCTCACATTGTGCATTATCTGGATGATTTCCTGTTCGTTGGGGCTAGTTATGCCGAGGTGCGCACGTTCCCTCCAATCTTGCAGAGTAGTTTGTCAGCGATTTGGGGTTCCCATCGCGGAAGAAAAAACCGAAGGTCCAGCTACGAACCTCACTTTCCTGGGTTTAGCGATCGATACGGTTGCACGACAGATCCAAATCCCGACTGATAAGCAAGTTGCTTTACAAAATACGATTGTGAGTGTGCTCGATCAGAAGAAAATCACGCTGCGCAATCTTCAGTCCCTGCTAGGTCGTCTCAATTTTGTTTGTAAGGCGGTAAGACCTGGCAGGGCCTTTCTCCGTCGTTTGCATGATCTAGCTAGGGGTATCTCCAAACCTCATCACAAAATTCGCATCACTTCAGGTGCACGAGCAGACTTGCTGGCGTGGCAACAGTTTTTGTCACATTTCAGCGGAACGATAATGTTTCCGGATTCGGTATGGTACAATAGTGACCAATTGCACATGTACACTGATGCTTCTGCTGAAATTGGTTTTGGGGCTTACTTTGCTGCGCACTGGTGTCAAGGGAAGTGGCCCGAACATGTAAAAAGTCAGTCCCTTTCTATTGCCTGCTTGGAGTTATTCCCTATTGTGCTAGCGGCCCAGCAGTGGGCTGTCCCCATAGCATAATAAACGTGTGATATTTTGGTGTGACAATCAGGCTGTAGTTAGTGTCATCAACAGACAAACGTCTAAATGTCACTTAATGATGCGTTTGGTGCGCCGCCTCGTTGTGATATGTCTCACATACAATATCCAGTTTCGATCGCAGCACGTTCCAGGCCTGGATAATGGCATTGCTGATGCTCTTTCACGTTTTCAGATGACCAGATTTCGTCATCTCGCGCCCGCTGCAGACTGCGATATGACCCCCTTGCCCGACAACCTGTGGAGTGTCTTCAGTTAGAGGTCCAGAGTCTTTTGCATGACGCGGTGGCCCCCCGCACGAACTTGTCTTATCAGAGGGGCTTGGCATCTTTTTCAATGGTTCAGTCAAACAGATCAATATGGGCCATGGTTATGTAGTTTCCATCCCAGCAGCGCATAGCCGGCAAAACATTATGTGCCCCGTCCGGGCGACTTTGTCCTATCTTGACTGCTCCACATCCCCCCGTGGCCCGTTTTTGTCACATTTCGATGGGCGTCCTGTCACGCGTTACCAGTTTGTCGCGGTACTCCGTCGTGCCCTTGAGTTTATAGGGCTTTATGACGCCAGATTTACCTCTCATTCTTTTCGCATAGGGGCAGCTACGTCTGCAGCTATGGCAGGTGTGTCTGAGGATGATGTTAAAATTTTAGGGCGTTGGAAGTCTGGGGCTTACCGACGTTACATTCGGATTCCCCCAGCTATTTTCCATTGAACGCTACACGTTGTATTAGCTTACGTACTTTGCTCGTGTTTTGTTCCGATTTTCTTTTCATTTTTCTTGCGAGAATTGGCCCCTGCCAAGCCAACTGTGTGGGTCATTGGGGACAGCTCTGTGTGCTGGTGTGCTCGGGTGGCGGGGTCATCGCCCTGGGGGAGAGCGTCTTAATCGGCTGGCCTATATCCACTGGATGGGACGGCGAAGACTCCAGATGTTCCAGTTCTCTGATTTCCTGTTGGAAGCGTGGGTCGGCAGTTCCGATCTTACCTGACGTCATCATCCTGCAGTTTGGCGCCAACGCCCTGGGGCTTGTACACAAACATTTACTGAGTATTCTAGCACGGCAGTGCATCAATTTGACCAGAGAAGCACTGCCGCATACTGTCATTTTTTATTCCGAGTTACTGCCCCGCCAAACTTACCCTCACGCCCTAAAGCAGAGTTCCCTCGAGCGTACGCGACGTTCGCTCAACGCGTACGTTCATTCATTATTTCGAAACTCTCATGGGGGTGTTATTTGGCACCCCAAGATCCAGTGGTCGTCCGCGGCGTTATTTCATGCGGACGAATTTCATTTGACTGATGATAGTTGTTCGCTCATTCTCCACAACTTCTACCAAGCCCTGGCGCCGTATTGTTTGCCTGTTGCATCTCCCCTTAATACCACCACCTGAGGTCTATTTGGCGGCGGTCATGTTGCCGACTTCATTCAGCAACAAGCCCGTTTGGCGTGAATTTCATTCAGGGACCGCAAATTGACCTCGGTTTAAAGGCACTGTATTCTTATTTACGACACTTATGGGAATGTGCCGAAAGGAAAGGCCTGATCCCTTCCTTTGTCGGGGGGAGTCACTAGATTATTAAGGGCCAAATTAAGAAAAGCCATTTCGTACTCACTAATTTCTGCTGTTTGACATAAATAGCTGTAAGTGGTTGTTGAAAATGCTCATTAGTTGCCCATTATTCCAGCAACCCAGTGTAAGCTCAAGTCGGGCCGCACCTCGTGGAAATTGGTGTCCGATCCCAGCGTTGGATGGCTGGCCCAAAGTTATTGTATGCTGGAGTAAATCCTTGCTAATTTGTTCATGAAAGTTGGGTATTTTTGCATTCTGCCAGTTGTAATTGCTGTTTGAATTTGCATATCGAAGGCTTTGTACCGAGCAGGTACATCCCAGTATTAATTTACCGCTCCATGTGCTTTGGGCGGAAACAAATGCTGATATGATAATTGCTTTCATACATTTTTGCTGATGGCTCTATGTATTTGCTGATATGAGTTGCTGTTCCGCGTCACCAGGCTCGGGCGGGAACAATTGCTGACATTTGCTGATTGTCATAGTACCGGTACTTTTGCTGATATGTGCTGCTGTTCCGCGTCACCAGGCTCGGGCGGGAACAATCTCTGTAATTTTTGCTGAATAGCTACACTTTGCTTGAAACGCATTGTAAGATATACTTGCAGTTCCGCGTCACCAGGCTCGGGCGGGAACAATCTCTGTAATTTTTGCTGAATAGCTACACTTTGCTTGAAACGCAATGTAAGATATGCTTGCAGTTCCGCGTCACCAGCTTCGGGCGGGAACAACCTGAACTGTGTCAAGTTCAATAAACGGCTGCTCAGGCCAATCGACACAAAAGTTGGAATGCGAGTGTCCACCTGTCCCTGAGTTCAGTTCTCTGGTCCTGTGCATGCGGGGATAAAATCACAAAATTTCATGACCCCGGACCTGTCGGAATTGACTTTCTAGACCATAGTAAGAAATGGGCCTAACTTTTCAAGGAGGAAGTCTCTGAAGTTGAAACTTTCAGGATTTCGTAGATACCTTCAGTACTCTTTGCAGTAAAAATTTCAGCCAAATCCGTGTCGGTCACCTTTGCCCCAAAAAATAAAAAAATTCCATGACCCCGGACCTGTCGGAATTTACTTTATAGATGAAAGTAAGAAATGGGCCTAACTTTTCAAGGAGGAAGTCTCTGAAGTTAAAACTTTCAGGATATCATAGATACCTCCAGTACTCTTTGCAGTAGAGATTTCAGCCAAATCCGTGTCGGTCACCTTTGCCCCCAAAAATAAAACATTTCATGACCCCGGACCTGTCGGAATTGACTTTCTAGACCATAGTAAGAAATGGGCCTAACTTTTCAAGGAGGAAGTCTCTGAAGTTGAAACTGTCATGATTTCATAGATACCTCCAGTACTCTTTGCAGTAAAAATTTCAGCCAAATCCGTGTCGGTCACCTTTGCCCCCAAAAATAAAAAAATTTCATGACCCCGGACCTGTTGGAATTTACTTTCTAGATGAAAGTAAGAAATGGGGTTAACTTTTCAAGGAGAAAGTGTCTGAAGTTGAAACATTCAGGATTTCATAGATACCTCCAGTACTCTTTGCAGTAAAAATTTCAGCCAAATCCGTGTCGGTCACCTTTGCCCCTAAAAATAAAAAAATTCCATGACCCCCGACCTGTCGGAATTGACTTTCTAGACCATAGTAAGAAATGGGCCTAACTTTTCAAGGAGGAAGTCTCTGAAGTTAAAACTTTCAGGATATCATAGATACCTCCAGTACTCTTTGCAGTAAAAATTTCAGTCAAATCCGTGTCGGTCGCCTTTTCTCCCAAAAATAAAAAAATTCCATGACCCCGGACCTGTCAGAATTGACTTTCTAGATCATAGTAAGAAATTGGCCTAACTTTTCAAGGAGGAAGTCTCTGAAGTTAAAACTTTCAGGATATCATAGATACCTCCAGTACTCTTTGCAGTAAAAATTTCAGCCAAATCCGTGACAGTCACCTTTGCCCCCCAAAAGCACAACATTTCATGACCGCGGACCTGTCGGAATTGACTTTCTAGACCATAGAAAGAAATTGGCCTAACTTTTCAAGGAGGAATTCTCTGAAGTTGAAACTCTCAGGATTTCATAGATACCTCCAGTACTCTTTGCAGTAAAAATTTCAGCCAAATCCGTGTCGGTTACCTTTGCCCCCAAAAATAAAAAAATTCCATGACCCCGGACCTGTCGGAATTTACTTTCTAGATGAAAGTAAGAAATGGGCCTAACTTTTCAAGGAGGAAGTCTCTGAAGTTAAAACTTTCAGGATATCATAGATACCACCAGTACTCTTTGCAGTAAAAATTTCAGCCAAATCCGTGTCGGTCACCTTTGCCCCCGAAAAGCACAAAATTTCATGACCGCGGACCTGTCGGAATTGACTTTCTAGACCATAGTAAGAAATGGGCCTAACTTTTCAAGGAGGAATTCTCTGAAGTTGAAACTCTCAGGATTTCATAGATACCACCAGTACTCTTTGCAGTAAAAATTTCAGCCAAATCCGTGTCGGTCACCTTTGCCCCCAAAAATAAAAAAATTCCATGACCCCGGACCTGTCGGAATTGACTTTCTTGGCAATACTAAAAAATGGGCCTAACTTTTCAAGGAGGAAGTCTCTGAAGTTGAAACTTTCAGGATTTCATAGATACCTCCAGTACTCTTTGCAGTAAAAATTTCAGCCAAATCCGTGTCGGTCACCTTTGCCCCCAAAAATAAAAAATTTCATGACCCCGGACCTGTCGGAATTGACTTTCTAGACCATAGTAAGAAATGGGCCTAACTTTTCAAGGAGGAAGTCTCTGAAGTTGAAACTTTCATGATTTCATAGATACCTCCAGTACTCTTTGCAGTAAAAATTTCAGCCAAATCCGTGTTGGTCACCTTTGCCCCCAAAAATAAAAAAATTTCATGACCCCGGACCTGTTGGAATTTACTTTCTAGATGAAAGTAAGAAATGGGACTAACTTTTCAAGGAGAACGTGTCTGAAGTTAAAACTTTCAGGATTTCATAGATACCTCCAGTACTCTTTGCAGTAAAAATTTCAGCCAAATCCGTGTCGGTCACCTTTGCCCCCCAAAAGCACAAAATTTCATGACCCCGGACCTGTCGGAATTGACTTTCTAGACCATAGTAAGAAATTGGCCTAACTTTTCAAGGAGGAATTCTTTGAAGTTGAAACTCTCAGGATTTCATAGATACCTCCAATACTCTTTGCAGTAAAAATTTCAGCCAAATCCGTGTCGGTCACCTTTGCCCCCAAAAATAAAAAATTTCATGACCCCGGACCTGTCGGAATTGACTTTCTAGACCATATAGTAAGAAATGGGCCTAACTTTTCAAGGAGGAAGTCTCTGAAGTTGAAACTTTCAGGATTTCATAGATACCTCCAGTACTCTTTGCAGTAAAAATTTCAGCCAAATCCGTGTCGGTCACCTTTGCCCCCAAAAATAAAAAATTTCATGACCCCGGACCTGTCGGAATTGACTTTCTAGACCATAGTAAGAAATGGGCCTAACTTTTCAAGGAGGAAGTCTCTGAAGTTGAAACTTTCATGATTTCATAGATACCTCCAGTACTCTTTGCAGTAAAAATTTCAGCCAAATCCGTGTCGGTCACCTTTGCCCCCAAAAATAAAAAAATTTCATGACCCCGGACCTGTTGGAATTTACTTTCTAGATGAAAGTAAGAAATGGGACTAACTTTTCAAGGAGAACGTGTCTGAAGTTAAAACTTTCAGGATTTCATAGATACCTCCAGTACTCTTTGCAGTAAAAATTTCAGCCAAATCCGTGTCGGTCACCTTTGCCCCCCAAAAGCACAAAATTTCATGACCCCGGACCTGTCGGAATTGACTTTCTAGACCATAGTAAGAAATTGGCCTAACTTTTCAAGGAGGAATTCTTTGAAGTTGAAACTCTCAGGATTTCATAGATACCTCCAATACTCTTTGCAGTAAAAATTTCAGCCAAATCCGTGTCGGTCACCTTTGCCCCCAAAAATAAAAAATTTCATGACCCCGGACCTGTCGGAATTGACTTTCTAGACCATAGTAAGAAATGGGCCTAACTTTTCAAGGAGGAAGTCTCTGAAGTTAAAACTTTCAGGATATCATAGATACCTCCAGTACTCTTTGCAGTAAAAATTTCAGCCAAATCCGTGTCGGTCACCTTTGCCCCCCAAAAGCACAAAATTTCATGACCGCGGACCTGTCGGAATTGACTTTCTAGACCATAGTAAGAAATGGGCCTAACTTTTCAAGGAGGAATTCTCTGAAGTTGAAACTCTCAGGATTTCATAGATACCTCCAGTACTCTTTGCAGTAAAAATTTCAGCCAAATCCGTGTCGGTCACCTTTGCCCCCAAAAATAAAAAATTTCATGACCCCGGACCTGTCGGAATTTACTTTCTAGATGAAAGTAAGAAATGGGCCTAACTTTTCAAGGAGGAAGTCTCTGAAGTTAAAACTTTCAGGATATCATAGATACCACCAGTACTCTTTGCAGTAAAAATTTCAGCCAAATCCGTGTCGGTCACCTTTGCCCCCAAAAAGAACAAATTTCATGACCGCGGACCTGTCGGAATTGACTTTCTAGACCATAGTAAGAAATGGGCCTAACTTTTCAAGGAGGAATTCTCTGAAGTTAAAACTCTCAGGATTTCATAGATACCACCAGTACTCTTTGCAGTAAAAATTTCAGCCAAATCCGTGTCGGTCGCCTTTGCCCCCAAAAATAAAAAAATTCCATGACCCCGGACCTGTCGGAATTGACTTTCTTGGCAATACTAAAAAATGGGCCTAACTTTTCTAGGAGGAAGTCTCTGAAGTTGAAACTTTCAGGATTTCATAGATACCTCCAGTACTCTTTGCAGTAAAAATTTCAGCCAAATCCGTGTCGGTCACCTTTGCCCCCAAAAATAAAAAATTTCATGACCCCGGACCTGTCGGAATTGACTTTCTAGACCATAGTAAGAAATGGGCCTAACTTTTCAAGGAGGAAGTCTCTGAAGTTGAAACTTTCATGATTTCATAGATACCTCCAGTACTCTTTGCAGTAAAAATTTCAGCCAAATCCGTGTCGGTCACCTTTGCCCCCAAAAATAAAAACATTTCATGACCCCGGACCTGTTGGAATTTACTTTCTAGATGAAAGTAAGAAATGGGACTAACTTTTCAAGGAGAACGTGTCTGAAGTTAAAACTTTCAGGATTTCATAGATACCTCCAGTACTCTTTGCAGTAAAAATTTCAGCCAAATCCGTGTCGGTCACCTTTGCCCCCCAAAAGCACAAAATTTCATGACCCCGGACCTGTCGGAATTGACTTTCTAGACCATAGTAAGAAATTGGCCTAACTTTTCAAGGAGGAAATCTTTGAAGTTGAAACTTTCAGGATTTCATAGATACCTCCAATACTCTTTGCAGTAAAAATTTCAGCCAAATCCGTGTCGGTCACCTTTGCCCCCAAAAATAAAAAAATTCCATGACCCCGGACCTGTCGGAATAGACTTTCTAGATCATAGTAAGAAATGGGCCTAACTTTTCAAGGAGGAAGTCTCTGAAGTTGAAACTTTCAGGATTTCATAGATACCTCCAGTACTCTTTGCAGTAAAAATTTCAGCCAAATCCGTGTCGGTCACCTTTGCCCCCAAAAATAAAAAATTTCATGACCCCGGACCTGTCGGAATTGACTTTCTAGACCATAGTAAGAAATGGGCCTAACTTTTCAAGGAGAAAGTGTCTGAAGTTAAAACTTTCAGGATTTCATAGATACCTCCAGTACTCTTTGCAGTAAAAATTTCAGCCAAATCCGTGTCGGTCACCTTTGCCCCCAAAAATAAAAAAATTTCATGACCCCGGACCTGTTGGAATTTACTTTCTAGATGAAAGTAAGAAATGGGACTAACTTTTCAAGGAGAACGTGTCTGAAGTTAAAACTTTCAGGATTTCATAGATACCTCCAGTACTCTTTGCAGTAAAAATTTCAGCCAAATCCGTGTCGGTCACCTTTGCCCCCCAAAAGCACAAAATTTCATGACCCCGGACCTGTCGGAATTGACTTTCTAGACCATAGTAAGAAATTGGCCTAACTTTTCAAGGAGGAAATCTTTGAAGTTGAAACTTTCAGGATTTCATAGATACCTCCAATACTCTTTGCAGTAAAAATTTCAGCCAAATCCGTGTCGGTCACCTTTGCCCCCAAAAATAAAAAAATTCCATGACCCCGGACCTGTCGGAATTTACTTTCTAGATGAAAGTAAGAAATGGGCCTAACTTTTCAAGGAGGAAGTCTCTGAAGTTAAAACTTTCAGGATATCATAGATACCTCCAGTACTCTTTGCAGTAAAAATTTCAGCCAAATCCGTGTCGGTCACCTTTGCCCTCCAAAAGCACAAAATTTCATGACCGCGGACCTGTCGGAATTGACTTTCTAGACCATAGTAAGAAATGGGCCTAACTTTTCAAGGAGGAAGTCTCTGAAGTTGAAACTTTCATGATTTCATAGATACCTCCAGTACTCTTTGCAGTAAAAATTTCAGCCAAATCCGTGTCGGTCACCTTTGCCCCCAAAAATCAAAAAATTTCATGACCCCGGACCTGTCGGAATTGACTTTCTAGACCATAGTAAGAAATGGGCCTAACTTTTCAAGGAGGAAGTCTCTGAAGTTGAAACTTTCAGGATATCATAGATACCTCCAGTACTCTTTGCAGTAAAAATTTCAGCCAAATCCGTGTCGGTCACCTTTGCCCCCCAAAAGCACAAAATTTCATGACTGCGGACCTGTCGGAATTGACTTTCTAGACCATAGTAAGAAATTGGCCTAACTTTTCAAGGAGGAAGTCTCTGAAGTTGAAACTTTCATGATTTCATAGATACCTCCAGTACTCTTTGCAGTAAAAATTTCAGCCAAATCCGTGTCGGTCACCTTTGCCCCCAAAAATAAAAAAATTTCATGACCCCGGACCTGTCGGAATTGACTTTCTAGACCATAGTAAGAAATGGGCCTAGCTTTTCAAGGAGGAAGTCTCTGAAGTTGAAACTTTCAGGATTTCGTAGATACCTTCAGTACTCTTTGCAGTAGAGATTTCAGCCAAATCCGTGTCGGTCGCCTTTTCCCCCAAAAATAAAAAAATTCCATGACCCCGGACCTGTCGGAATTGACTTTCTAGATCATAGTAAGAAATGGGCCTAACTTTTCAAGGAGAAAGTGTCTGAAGTTAAAACTTTCAGGATTGCATAGATACCTCCAGTACTCTTTGCAGTAAAAATTTCAGCCAAATCCGTGTCGGTCACCTTTGCCCCCAAAAATAAAAAAATTCCATGACCCCGGACCTGTCGGAATTTACTTTCTAGATGAAAGTAAGAAATGGGCCTAACTTTTCAAGGAGGAAGTCTCTGAAGTTAAAACTTTCAGGATATCATAGATACCTCCAGTACTCTTTGCAGTAAAAATTTCAGCCAAATCCGTGTCGGTCACCTTTGCCCCCGAAAAGCACAAAATTTCATGACCCCGGACCTGTCGGAATTGACTTTCTAGACCATAGTAAGAAATGGGCCTAACTTTTCAAGGAAGAAGTCTCTGAAGTTAAAACTTTCAGGATATCATAGATACCTCCAGTACTCTTTGCAGTAAAAATTTCAGCCAAATCCGTGTCGGTCACCTTTGCCCCCAAAAAATAAAAAAATTTCATGACCCCGGACCTGTCGGAATTTACTTTCTAGATGAAAGTAAGAAATGGGCCTAACTTTTCAAGGAGGAAGTCTCTGAAGTTAAAACTTTCAGGATATCATAGATACCTCCAGTACTCTTTGCAGTAAAAATTTCAGCCAAATCCGTGTCGGTCACCTTTGCCCCCCAAAAGCACAAAATTTCATGACCGCGGACCTGTCGGAATTGACTTTCTAGACCATAGTAAGAAATGGGCCTAACTTTTCAAGGAGGAATTCTCTGAAGTTGAAACTCTCAGGATTTCATAGATACCTCCAGTACTCTTTGCAGTAGAGATTTCAGCCAAATCCGTGTCGGTCACCTTTTCCCCCAAAATAAAAAAATTCCATGACCCCGGACCTGTCGGAATAGACTTTCTAGATCATAGTAAGAAATGGGCCTAACTTTTCAAGGAGGAAGTCTCTGAAGTTGAAACTTTCATGATTTCATAGATACCTCCAGTACTCTTTGCAGTAAAAATTTCAGCCAAATCCGTGTCGGTCACCTTTGCCCCCAAAAATAAAAAAATTTCATGACCCCGGACCTGTCGGAATTGACTTTCTAGACCATAGTAAGAAACGGGCCTAACTTTTCAAGGAGGAAGTCTCTGAAGTTAAAACTTTCAGGATTTCATAGATACCTCCAGTACTCTTTGCAGTAAAAATTTCAGCCAAATCCGTGTCGGTGGCCTTTTCCCCCCAAAATAAAAAAATTCCATGACCCTGGACCTGTCGGAATTTACTTTCTAGATGAAAGTAAGAAATGGGCCTAACTTTTCAAGGAGGAAGTCTCTGAAGTTAAAACTTTCAGGATTTCATAGATACCTCCAGTACTCTTTGCAGTAAAAATTTCAGCCAAATCCGTGTCGGTCACCTTTGCCCCCAAAAATAAAAAAATTTCATGACCCCGGACCTGTTGGAATTTACTTTCTAGATGAAAGTAAGAAATGGGACTAACTTTTCAAGGAGAACGTGTCTGAAGTTAAAACTTTCAGGATTTCATAGATACCTCCAGTACTCTTTGCAGTAAAAATTTCAGCCAAATCCGTGTCGGTCACCTTTGCCCCAAAAAATAAAAAAATTCCATGACCCCGGACCTGTCGGAATTGACTTTCTAGATGAAAGTAAGAAATGGGCCTAACTTTTCAAGGAGGAAGTCTCTGAAGTTAAAACTTTCAGGATATCATAGATACCTCCAGTACTCATTGCAGTAAAAATTTCAGCCAAATCCGTGTCGGTCACCTTTGCCCCCCAAAAGCACAAAATTTCATGACTGCGGACCTGTCGGAATTGACTTTCTAGACCACAGTAGGAAATGGGCCTAACTTTTCAAGGAGGAAGTCTCTGAAGTTGAAACTTTCAGGATTTCGTAGATACCTCCAGTACTCTTTGCAGTAGAGATTTCAGCCAAATCCGTGTCGGTCACCTTTGCCCCCAAAAATAAAAAAATTCCATGACCCCGGACCTGTCGGAATTGACTTTCTTGGCAATACTAAAAAATGGGCCTAACTTTTCAAGGAGGAAGTCTCTGAAGTTGAAACCTTCATGATTTCATAGATACCTCCAGTACTCTTTCCAGTAGAAATTTCAGCCAAATCCGTGTCGGTCACCTTTGCCCCAAAAAATAAAAAAATTCCAGGACCCCGGACCTGTCGGAATTTACTTTCTAGATGAAAGTAAGAAATGGGCCTTACTTTTCAAGGAGGAAGTCTCTGAAGTTAAAACTTTCAGGATATCATACATACCACCAGTACTCTTTGCAGTAAAAATTTCAGCCAAATCCGTGTCGGTCACCTTTGCCCCCAAAAAGCACAAAATTTCATGACCGCGGACCTGTCGGAATTTACTTTCTAGACCATAGTAAGAAATGGGCGTAACTTTTCAAGGAGGAATTCTCTGAAGTTGAAACTCTCATGATTTCATAGATACCTCCAGTACTCTTTGCAGTAGAGATTTCAGCCAAATCCGTGTCGGTCGCCTTTTCCCCCAAAAATAAAAAAATTCCATGACCCCGGACCTGTCGGAATAGACTTTCTAGATCATAGTAAGAAATGGGCCTAACTTTTCAAGGAGGAAGTCTCTGAAGTTGAAACTTTCAGGATTTCATAGATACCTCCAGTACTCTTTGCAGTAAAAATTTCAGCCAAATCCGTGTCGGTCACCTTTGCCCCCCAAAATAAAAAATTTCATGACCCCGGACCTGTCGGAATTGACTTTCTAGACCATAGTAAGAAATGGGCCTAACTTTTCTAGGAGGAAGTCTCTGAAGTTGAAACTTTCAGGATTTCATAGATACCTCCAGTACTCTTTGCAGTAAAAATTTCAGCCAAATCTGTGTCGGTCACCTTTGCCCCGAAAAATCAAAAAATTTCATGACCCCGGACCTGTCGGAATTTACTTTCTAGACCATAGTAAGAAATGGGCCTAACTTTTCAAGGAGGAATTCTCTGAAGTTGAAACTCTCAGGATTTCATGAATACCTCCAGTATTCTTTGCAGTACAGATTTCAGCCAAATCCGTGTCGGTCACCTTTGCCCCCCAAAATAAAAAAATTCCATGACCCCGGACCTGTCGGAATTGACTTTCTTGGCAATACGAAAAAATGGGCCTAACTTTTCAAGGAGGAAGTCTCTGAAGTTGAAACCTTCATGATTTCATAGATACCTCCAGTACTCTTTGCAGTAAAAATTTCAGCCAAATCCGTGTCGGTCACCTTTGCCCCAAAAAATAAAAAAATTTCATGACCCCGGACCTGTTGGAATTTACTTTCTAGATGAAAGTAAGAAATGGGACTAACTTTTCAAGGAGAACGTGTCTGAAGTTAAAACTTTCAGGATTTCATAGATACCTCCAGTACTCTTTGCAGTAAAAATTTCAGCCAAATCCGTGTCGGTCACCTTTGCCCCAAAAAATAAAAAAATTCCATGACCCCGGACCTGTCGGAATTGACTTTCTAGATGAAAGTAAGAAATGGGCCTAACTTTTCAAGGAGGAAGTCTCTGAAGTTAAAACTTTCAGGATATCATAGATACCTCCAGTACTCTTTGCAGTAAAAATTTCAGCCAAATCCGTGTCGGTCACCTTTGCCCCCCAAAAGCACAAAATTTCATGACTGCGGACCTGTCGGAATTGACTTTCTAGACCATAGTAAGAAATGGGCCTAACTTTTCAAGGAGGAAGTCTCTGAAGTTGAAACTTTCAGGATTTCGTAGATACCTCCAGTACTCTTTGCAGTAGAGATTTCAGCCAAATCCGTGTCGGTCACCTTTGCCCC
Organism: Acanthaster planci; assembly: GCF_054643075.1. Taxonomy (NCBI): domain Eukaryota; kingdom Metazoa; phylum Echinodermata; class Asteroidea; order Valvatida; family Acanthasteridae; genus Acanthaster; species Acanthaster planci. Next base: position 21,235,365 of record NC_141778.1, on the reverse strand, counting down.
CAAAAATAAAAAAATTCCATGACCCCGGACCTGTCGGAATTGACTTTCTTGGCAATACTAAAAAATGGGCCTAACTTTTCAAGGAGGAAGTCTCTGAAGTTGAAACTTTCAGGATATCATAGATACCTCCAGTACTCTTTGCAGTAAAAATTTCAGCCAAATCCGTGTCGGTCACCTTTGCCCCAAAAAATAAAAAAATTCCATGACCCCGGACCTGTCGGAATTGACTTTCTAGATGAAAGTAAGAAATGGGCCTAACTTTTCAAGGAGGAAGTCTCTGAAGTTAAAACTTTCAGGATATCATAGATACCTCCAGTACTCATTGTAGTAAAAATTTCAGCCAAATCCGTGTCGGTCACCTTTGCCCCCCAAAAGCACAAAATTTCATGACTGCGGACCTGTCGGAATTGACTTTCTAGACCATAGTAAGAAATGGGCCTAACTTTTCAAGGAGGAAGTCTCTGAAGTTGAAACTTTCAGGATTTCGTAGATACCTCCAGTACTCTTTGCAGTAGAGATTTCAGCCAAATCCGTGTCGGTCACCTTTGCCCCCAAAAATAAAAAAATTCCATGACCCCGGACCTGTCGGAATTGACTTTCTTGGCAATACTAAAAAATGGGCCTAACTTTTCAAGGAGGAAGTCTCTGAAGTTGAAACCTTCATGATTTCATAGATACCTCCAGTACTCTTTCCAGTAGAAATTTCAGCCAAATCCGTGTCGGTCACCTTTGCCCCAAAAAATAAAAAAATTCCATGACCCCGGACCTGTCGGAATTTACTTTCTAGATGAAAGTAAGAAATGGGCCTTACTTTTCAAGGAGGAAGTCTCTGAAGTTAAAACTTTCAGGATATCATAGATACCACCAGTACTCTTTGCAGTAAAAATTTCAGCCAAATCCGTGTCGGTCACCTTTGCCCCCAAAAAGCACAAAATTTCATGACCGCGGACTTGTCGGAATTTACTTTCTAGACCATAGTAAGAAATGGGCTTAACTTTTCAAGGAGGAATTCTCTGAAGTTGAAACTCTCATGATTTCATAGATACCTCCAGTACTCTTTGCAGTAGAGATTTCAGCCAAATCCGTGTCGGTCGCCTTTTCCCCCAAAAATAAAAAAATTCCATGACCCCGGACCTGTCGGAATAGACTTTCTAGATCATAGTAAGAAATGGGCCTAACTTTTCAAGGAGGAAGTCTCTGAAGTTGAAACTTTCAGGATTTCATAGATACCTCCAGTACTCTTTGCAGTAAAAATTTCAGCCAAATCCGTGTCGGTCACCTTTGCCCCCAAAAATAAAAAATTTCATGACCCCGGACCTGTCGGAATTGACTTTCTAGACCATAGTAAGAAATGGGCCTAACTTTTCTAGGAGGAAGTCTCTGAAGTTGAAACTTTCAGGATTTCATAGATACCTCCAGTACTCTTTGCAGTAAAAATTTCAGCCAAATCTGTGTCGGTCACCTTTGCCCCGAAAAATCAAAAAATTTCATGACCCCGGACCTGTCGGAATTGACTTTCTAGACCATAGTAAGAAATGGGCCTAACTTTTCAAGGAGGAATTCTCTGAAGTTGAAACTCTCAGGATTTCATGAATACCTCCAGTACTCTTTGCAGTAAAAATTTCAGCCAAATCCGTGTCGGTCACCTTTGCCCCCCAAAAGCACAAAATTTCATGACCGCGGACCTGTCGGAATTGACTTTCTAGATCATAGTAAGAAATGGGCCTAACTTTTCAAGGAGAAAGTGTCTGAAGTTAAAACTTTCAGGATTTCATAGATACCTCCAGTACTCTTTGCAGTAAAAATTTCAGCCAAATCCGTGTCGGTCACCTTTGCCCCCAAAAATAAAAAAATTCCATGACCCCGGACCTGTCGGAATTTACTTTCTAGATGAAAGTAAGAAATGGGCCTAACTTTTCAAGGAGGAAGTCTCTGAAGTTAAAACTTTCAGGATATCATAGATACCTCCAGTACTCTTTGCAGTAAAAATTTCAGCCAAATCCGTGTCGGTCACCTTTACCCTCCAAAAGCACAAAATTTCATGACCGCGGACCTGTCGGAATTGACTTTCTAGACCATAGTAAGAAATGGGCCTAACTTTTCAAGGAGGAAGTCTCTGAAGTTGAAACTTTCAGGATTTCGTAGATACCTCCAGTACTCTTTGCAGTAAAAATTTCAGCCAAATCCGTGTCGGTCACCTTTGCCCCCAAAAATCAAAAGATTTCATGACCCCGGACCTGTCGGAATTGACTTTCTAGACCATAGTAAGAAATGGGCCTAACTTTTCAAGGAGGAAGTCTCTGAAGTTGAAACTTTCAGGATATCATAGATACCTCCAGTACTCTTTGCAGTAAAAATTTCAGCCAAATCCGTGTCGGTCACCTTTGCCCCCCAAAAGCACAAAATTTCATGACTGCGGACCTGTCGGAATTGACTTTCTAGACCATAGTAAGAAATTGGCCTAACTTTTCAAGGAGGAAGTCTCTGAAGTTGAAACTTTCATGATTTCATAGATACCTCCAGTACTCTTTGCAGTAAAAATTTCAGCCAAATCCGTGTCGGTCACCTTTGCCCCCAAAAATAAAAAAATTTCATGACCCCGGACCTGTCGGAATTTACTTTCTAGATGAAAGTAAGAAATGGGCCTAACTTTTCAAGGAGGAAGTCTCTGAAGTTGAAACTTTCAGGATTTCGTAGATACCTTCAGTACTCTTTGCAGTAGAGATTTCAGCCAAATCCGTGTCGGTCGCCTTTTCCCCCAAAAATAAAAAAATTCCATGACCCCGGACCTGTCGGAATTGACTTTCTAGATCATAGTAAGAAATGGGCCTAACTTTTCAAGGAGAAAGTGTCTGAAGTTAAAACTTTCAGGATTGCATAGATATCTCCAGTACTCTTTGCAGTAAAAATTTCAGCCAAATCCGTGTCGGTCACCTTTGCCCCCAAAAATAAAAAAATTCCATGACCCCGGACCTGTCGGAATTTACTTTCTAGATGAAAGTAAGAAATGGGCCTAACTTTTCAAGGAGGAAGTCTCTGAAGTTAAAACTTTCAGGATATCATAGATACCTCCAGTACTCTTTGCAGTAAAAATTTCAGCCAAATCCGTGTCGGTCACCTTTGCCCCCGAAAAGCACAAAATTTCATGACCGCGGACCTGTCGGAATTGACTTTCTAGACCATAGTAAGAAATGGGCCTAACTTTTCAAGGAGGAAGTCTCTGAAGTTGAAACTTTCAGGATTTCATAGATACCTCCAGTACTCTTTGCAGTAAAAATTTCAGCCAAATCTGTGTCGGTCACCTTTGCCCCCAAAAATAAAAAAATTTCATGACCCCGGACCTGTCGGAATTGACTTTCTAGACCATAGTAAGAAACGGGCCTAACTTTTCAAGGAGGAAGTCTCTGAAGTTAAAACTTTCAGGATATCATAGATACCTCCAGTACTCTTTGCAGTAAAAATTTCAGCCAAATCCGTGTCGGTCACCTTTACCCCCAAAAATAAAAAAATTTCATGACCCCGGACCTGTCGGAATTGACTTTCTAGACCATAGTAAGAAATGGGCCTAACTTTTCAAGGAGGAAGTCTCTGAAGTTGAAACTTTCAGGATTTCGTAGATACCTTCAGTACTCTTTGCAGTAGAGATTTCAGCCAAATCCGTGTCGGTGGCCTTTTCCCCCCAAAATAAAAAAATTCCATGACCCCGGACCTGTCGGAATTGACTTTCTAGATCATAGTAAGAAATGGGCCTAACTTTTCAAGGAGAAAGTGTCTGAAGTTAAAACTTTCAGGATTTCATAGATACCTCCAGTACTCTTTGCAGTAAAAATTTCAGCCAAATCCGTGTCGGTCACCTTTGCCCCCCAAAAGCACAAAATTTCATGACCGCGGACCTGTCGGAATTGACTTTCTAGACCATAGTAAGAAATGGGCCTAACTTTTCAAGGAGGAAGTCTCTGAAGTTGAAACTTTCAGGATTTCGTAGATACCTTCAGTACTCTTTGCAGTAAAAATTTCAGCCAAATCCGTGTCGGTCACCTTTGCCCTCCAAAAGCACAAAATTTCATGACCGCGGACCTGTCGGAATTGACTTTCTAGACCATAGTAAGAAATGGGCCTAACTTTTCAAGGAGGAAGTCTCTGAAGTTGAAACTTTCATGATTTCATAGATACCTCCAGTACTCTTTGCAGTAAAAATTTCAGCCAAATCCGTGTCGGTCACCTTTGCCCCCAAAAATCAAAAAATTCCATGACCCCGGACCTGTCGGAATTTACTTTCTAGATGAAAGTAAGAAATGGGCCTAACTTTTCAAGGAGGAAGTCTCTGAAGTTAAAACTTTCAGGATATCATAGATACCTCCAGTACTCTTTGCAGTAAAAATTTCAGCCAAATCCGTGGCGGTCACCTTTGCCCCCCAAAAGCACAAAATTTCATGACCGCGGACCTGTCGGAATTGACTTTCTAGACCATAGTAAGAAATGGGCCTAACTTTTCAAGGAGGAATTCTCTGAAATTGAAACTCTCAGGATTTCATAGATACCTCCAGTACTCTTTGCAGTAGAGATTTCAGCCAAATCCGTGTCGGTCGCCTTTTCCCCCAAAAATAAAAAAATTCCATGACCCCGGACCTGTCGGAATAGACTTTCTAGATCATAGTAAGAAATGGGCCTAACTTTTCAAGGAGGAAGTCTCTGAAGTTGAAACTTTCAGGATTTCATAGATACCTCCAGTACTCTTTGCAGTAAAAATTTCGGCCAAATCCGTGACGGTCACCTTTGCCCCTAAAAATTAAAAAATTTCATGACCCCGGACCTGTCGGAATTGACTTTCTAGACCATAGTAAGAAATGGGCCTAACTTTTCAAGGAGGAATTCTCTGAAGTTGAAACTCTCAGGATTTCATAGATACCTCCAGTACTCTTTGCAGTAGAGATTTCAGCCAAATCCGTGTCGGTCACCTTTTCCCCCAAAATAAAAAAATTCCATGACCCCGGACCTGTCGGAATAGACTTTCTAGATCATAGTAAGAAATGGGCCTAACTTTTCAAGGAGGAAGTCTCTGAAGTTGAAACTTTCATGATTTCATAGATACCTCCAGTACTCTTTGCAGTAAAAATTTCAGCCAAATCCGTGTCGGTCACCTTTGCCCCCAAAAATAAAAAAATTTCATGACCCCGGACCTGTCGGAATTGACTTTCTAGACCATAGTAAGAAACGGGCCTAACTTTTCAAGGAGGAAGTCTCTGAAGTTAAAACTTTCAGGATATCATAGATACCTCCAGTACTCTTTGCAGTAAAAATTTCAGCCAAATCCGTGTCGGTCACCTTTGCCCCCAAAAATAAAAAAATTTCATGACCCCGGACCTGTCGGAATAGACTTTCTAGACCATAGTAAGAAATGGGCCTAACTTTTCAAGGAGGAAGTCTCTGAAGTTGAAACTTTCAGGATTTCGTAGATACCTTCAGTACTCTTTGCAGTAGAGATTTCAGCCAAATCCGTGTCGGTGGCCTTTTCCCCCCAAAATAAAAAAATTCCATGACCCCGGACCTGTCGGAATTTACTTTCTAGATGAAAGTAAGAAATGGGCCTAACTTTTCAAGGAGGAAGTCTCTGAAGTTAAAACTTTCAGGATTTCATAGATACCTCCAGTACTCTTTGCAGTAAAAATTTCAGCCAAATCCGTGTCGGTCACCTTTGCCCCCAAAAATAAAAAAATTTCATGACCCCGGACCTGTTGGAATTTACTTTCTAGATGAAAGTAAGAAATGGGACTAACTTTTCAAGGAGAACGTGTCTGAAGTTAAAACTTTCAGGATTTCATAGATACCTCCAGTACTCTTTGCAGTAAAAATTTCAGCCAAATCCGTGTCGGTCACCTTTGCCCCAAAAAATAAAAAAATTCCATGACCCCGGACCTGTCGGAATTGACTTTCTAGATGAAAGTAAGAAATGGGCCTAACTTTTCAAGGAGGAAGTCTCTGAAGTTAAAACTTTCAGGATATCATAGATACCTCCAGTACTCTTTGCAGTAAAAATTTCAGCCAAATCCGTGTCGGTCACCTTTGCCCCCCAAAAGCACAAAATTTCATGACCGCGGACCTGTCGGAATTGACTTTCTAGACCATAGTAAGAAATGGGCCTAACTTTTCAAGGAGGAAGTCTCTGAAGTTGAAACTTTCAGGATTTCGTAGATACCTTCAGTACTCTTTGCAGTAAAAATTTCAGCCAAATCCGTGTCGGTCACCTTTGCCCTCCAAAAGCACAAAATTTCATGACCGCGGACCTGTCGGAATTGACTTTCTAGACCATAGTAAGAAATGGGCCTAACTTTTCAAGGAGGAAGTCTCTGAAGTTGAAACTTTCATGATTTCATAGATACCTCCAGTACTCTTTGCAGTAAAAATTTCAGCCAAATCCGTGTCGGTCACCTTTGCCCCCAAAAATCAAAAAATTCCATGACCCCGGACCTGTCGGAATTTACTTTCTAGATGAAAGTAAGAAATGGGCCTAACTTTTCAAGGAGGAAGTCTCTGAAGTTAAAACTTTCAGGATATCATAGATACCTCCAGTACTCTTTGCAGTAAAAATTTCAGCCAAATCCGTGGCGGTCACCTTTGCCCCCAAAAATAAAAAAATTCCATGACCCCGGACCTGTCGGAATTTACTTTCTAGATGAAAGTAAGAAATGGGCCTAACTTTTCAAGGAGGACGTCTCTGAAGTTAAAACTTTCAGGATATCATAGATACCTCCAGTACTCTTTGCAGTAAAAATTTCAGCCAAATCCGTGTCGGTCACCTTTACCCTCCAAAAGCACAAAATTTCATGACCGCGGACCTGTCGGAATTGACTTTCTAGACCATAGTAAGAAATGGGCCTAACTTTTCAAGGAGGAAGTCTCTGAAGTTGAAACTTTCAGGATATCATAGATACCTCCAGTACTCTTTGCAGTAAAAATTTCAGCCAAATCCGTGTCGGTCACCTTTGCCCCCCAAAAGCACAAAATTTCATGACTGCGGACCTGTCGGAATTGACTTTCTAGACCATAGTAAGAAATTGGCCTAACTTTTCAAGGAGGAAGTCTCTGAAGTTGAAACTTTCATGATTTCATAGATACCTCCAGTACTCTTTGCAGTAAAAATTTCAGTCAAATCCATGTCGGTCGCCTTTTCCCCCAAAATTAAAAAAATTCCATGACCCCGGACCTGTCAGAATTGACTTTCTAGATCATAGTAAGAAATGGGCCTAACTTTTCAAGGAGAAAGTGTCTGAAGTTAAAACTTTCAGGATATCATAGATACCTCCAGTACTCTTTGCAGTAAAAATTTCAGCCAAATCCGTGACGGTCACCTTTGCCCCCCAAAAGCACAAAATTTCATGACCGCGGACCTGTCGGAATTGACTTTCTAGACCATAGTAAGAAATGGGCCTAACTTTTCAAGGAGGAATTCTCTGAAGTTGAAACTCTCAGGATTTCATAGATACCTCCAGTACTCTTTGCAGTAGAGATTTCAGCCAAATCCGTGTCAGTCGCCTTTTCCCCCCAAAATAAAAAAATTCCATGACCCCGGACCTGTCGGAATTGACTTTCTTGGCAATACGGAAAAATGGGCCTAACTTTTCAAGGAGGAAGTCTCTGAAGTTGAAACTTTCATGATTTCATAGATACCTCCAGTACTCTTTGCAGTAAAAATTTCAGCCAAATCCGTGTCGGTCACCTTTGCCCCCAAAAATAAAAAATTTCATGACCCCGGACCTGTCGGAATTGACTTTCTAGACCATAGTAAGAAATGGGCCTAACTTTTCAAGGAGGAAGTCTCTGAAGTTGAAACTTTCATGATTTCATCGATACCTCCAGTACTCTTTGCAGTAAAAAATTCAGTCAAATCCGTGTCGGTCGCCTTTTCCCCCAAAATTAAAAAAATTCCATGACCCCGGACCTGTCAGAATTGACTTTCTAGATCATAGTAAGAAATGGGCCTAACTTTTCAAGGAGAAAGTGTCTGAAGTTGAAACTTTCAGGATATCATAGATACCTCCAGTACTCTTTGCAGTAAAAATTTCAGCCAAATCCGTGACGGTCACCTTTGCCCCCCAAAAGCACAAAATTTCATGACCGCGGACCTGTCGGAATTGACTTTCTAGACCATAGTAAGAAATGGGCCTAACTTTTCAAGGAGGAATTCTCTGAAGTTGAAACTCTCAGGATTTCATAGATACCTCCAGTACTCTTTGCAGTAGAGATTTCAGCCAAATCCGTGTCAGTCGCCTTTTCCCCCTAAAATAAAAAAATTCCATGACCCCGGACCTGTCGGAATTGATTTTCTTGGCAATACGGAAAAATGGGCCTAACTTTTCAAGGAGGAAGTCTCTGAAGTTGAAACTTTCAGGATTTCATAGATACCTCCAGTACTCTTTGCAGTAAAAATTTCAGTCAAATCCGTGTCGGTCGCCTTTTCCCCAAAAATAAAAAAATTCCATGACCCCGGACCTGTCAGAATTGACTTTCTAGATCATAGTAAGAAATTGGCCTAACTTTTCAAGGAGAAAGTGTCTGAAGTTAAAACTTTCAGGATATCATAGATACCTCCAGTACACTTTGCAGTAAAAATTTCAGCCAAATCCGTGACGGTCACCTTTGCCCCCCAAAAGCACAAAATTTCATGACCGCGGACCTGTCGGAATTGACTTTCTAGACCATAGTAAGAAATGGGCCTAACTTTTCAAGGAGGAATTCTCTGAAGTTGAAACTCTCAGGATTTCATAGATACCTCCAGTACTCTTTGCAGTAGAGATTTCAGCCAAATCCGTGTCAGTCGCCTTTTCCCCCAAAATAAAAAAATTCCATGACCCCGGACCTGTCGGAATTGACTTTCTTGGCAATACGGAAAAATGGGCCTAACTTTTCAAGGAGGAAGTCTCTGAAGTTGAAACTTTCAGGATTTCATAGATACCTCCAGTACTCTTTGCAGTAAAAATTTCAGCCAAATCCGTGTCGGTCACCTTTGCCCCTAAAAATAAAAAAAATTTCATGACCCCGGACCTGTCGGAATTTACTTTCTAGATGAAAGTAAGAAATGGGCCTAACTTTTCAAGGAGGAAGTCTCTGAAGTTAAAACTTTCAGGATATCATAGATACCTCCAGTACTCTTTGCAGTAAAAATTTCAGCCAAATCCGTGTCGGTCACCTTTGCCCCCAAAAATAAAAAATTTCATGACCCCGGACCTGTCGGAATTGACTTTCTAGACCATAGTAAGAAATGGGCCTAACTTTTCAAGGAGGAAGTCTCTGAAGTTGAAACTTTCATGATTTCATAGATACCTCCAGTACTCTTTGCAGTAAAAATTTCAGTCAAATCCGTGTCGGTCGCCTTTTCCCCCAAAATTAAAAAAATTCCATGACCCCGGACCTGTCGGAATTGACTTTCTAGATCATAGTAAGAAATGGGCCTAACTTTTCAAGGAGGAAGTCTCTGAAGTTGAAACTTTCAGGATATCATAGATACCTCCAGTACTCTTTGCAGTAAAAATTTCAGCCAAATCCGTGACGGTCACCTTTGCCCCCCAAAAGCACAAAATTTCATGACCGCGGACCTGTCGGAATTGACTTTCTAGACCATAGTAAGAAATGGGCCTAACTTTTCAAGGAGGAATTCTCTGAAGTTGAAACTCTCAGGATTTCATAGATACCTCCAGTACTCTTTGCAGTAGAGATTTCAGCCAAATCCGTGTCAGTCGCCTTTTCCCCCCAAAATAAAAAAATTCCATGACCCCGGACCTGTCGGAATTGATTTTCTTGGCAATACGGAAAAATGGGCCTAACTTTTCAAGGAGGAACTCTCTGAAGTTGAAACTTTCATGATTTCATAGATACCTCCAGTACTCTTTGCAGTAAAAATTTCAGTCAAATCCGTGTCGGTCGCCTTTTCCCCCAAAATTAAAAAAATTCCATGACCCCGGACCTGTCAGAATTGACTTTCTAGATCATAGTAAGAAATGGGCCTAACTTTTCAAGGAGAAAGTGTCTGAAGTTAAAACTTTCAGGATATCATAGATACCTCCAGTACTCTTTGCAGTAAAAATTTCAGCCAAATCCGTGTCGGTCACCTTTGCCCCCCAAAAGCACAAAATTTCATGACCGCGGACCTGTCGGAATTGACTTTCTAGACCATAGTAAGAAATGGGCCTAACTTTTCAAGGAGGAATTCTCTGAAGTTGAAACTCTCAGGATTTCATAGATACCTCCAGTACTCTTTGCAGTAGAGATTTCAGCCAAATCCGTGTCAGTCGCCTTTTCCCCCAAAATAAAAAAATTCCATGACCCCGGACCTGTCGGAATTGACTTTCTTGGCAATACGGAAAAATGGGCCTAACTTTTCAAGGAGGAAGTCTCTGAAGTTGAAACTTTCATGATTTCATAGATACCTCCAGTACTCTTTGCAGTAAAAATTTCAGCCAAATCCGTGTCGGTCACCTTTGCCCCTAAAAATAAAAAAATTTCATGACCCCGGACCTGTCGGAATTTACTTTCTAGATGAAAGTAAGAAATGGGCCTAACTTTTCAAGGAGGAAGTCTCTGAAGTTAAAACTTTCAGGATATCATTGATACCTCCAGTACTCTTTGCAGTAAAAATTTCAGCCAAATCCGTGTCGGTCACCTTTGCCCCCCAAAAGCACAAAATTTCATGACCGCGGACCTGTCGGAATTGACTTTCTAGACCATAGTAAGAAATGGGCCTAACTTTTCAAGGAGGAAGTCTCTGAAGTTGAAACTCTCAGGATTTCATAGATACCTCCAGTACTCTTTGCAGTAGAGATTTCAGCCAAATCCGTGTCAGTCGCCTTTTCCCCCCAAAATAAAAAAATTCCATGACCCCGGACCTGTCGGAATTGATTTTCTTGGCAATACGGAAAAATGGGCCTAACTTTTCAAGGAGGAAGTCTCTGAAGTTGAAACTTTCAGGATTTCATAGATACCTCCAGTACTCTTTGCAGTAAAAATTTCAGTCAAATCCGTGTCGGTCGCCTTTTCCCCCAAAATTAAAAAAATTCCATGACCCCGGACCTGTCAGAATTGACTTTCTAGATCATAGTAAGAAATTGGCCTAACTTTTCAAGGAGAAAGTGTCTGAAGTTAAAACTTTCAGGATATCATAGATACCTCCAGTACACTTGGCAGTAAAAATTTCAGCCAAATCCGTGACGGTCACCTTTGCCCCCCAAAAGCACAAAATTTCATGACCGCGGACCTGTCGGAATTGACTTTCTAGACCATAGTAAGAAATGGGCCTAACTTTTCAAGGAGGAATTCTCTGAAGTTGAAACTCTCAGGATTTCATAGATACCTCCAGTACTCTTTGCAGTAGAGATTTCAGCCAAATCCGTGTCAGTCGCCTTTTCCCCCCAAAATAAAAAAATTCCATGACCCCGGACCTGTCGGAATTGATTTTCTTGGCAATACGGAAAAATGGGCCTAACTTTTCAAGGAGGAAGTCTCTGAAGTTGAAACTTTCAGGATTTCATAGATACCTCCAGTACTCTTTGCAGTAAAAATTTCAGCCAAATCCGTGTCGGTCACCTTTGCCCCTAAAAATAAAAAAATTTCATGACCCCGGACCTGTCGGAATTTACTTTCTAGATGAAAGTAAGAAATGGGCCTAACTTTTCAAGGAGGAAGTCTCTGAAGTTAAAACTTTCAGGATATCATAGATACCTCCAGTACTCTTTGCAGTAAAAATTTCAGCCAAATCCGTGTCGGTCACCTTTGCCCTCCAAAAGCACAAAATTTCATGACCGCGGACCTGTCGGAATTGACTTTCTCGACCATAGTAAGAAATGGGCCTAACTTTTCAAGGAGGAAGTCTCTGAAGTTGAAACTTTTATGATTTCATAGATACCTCCAGTACTCTTTGCAGTAAAAATTTCAGCCAAATCCGTGTCGGTCACCTTTGCCCCCAAAAATAAAAAAATTTCATGACCCCGGACCTGTCGGAATTGACTTTCTAGACTATAGTAAGAAATGGGCCTAACTTTTCAAGGAGGAAGTCTCTGAAGTTGAAACTTTCAGGATTTCATAGATACTTCCAGTACTCTTTGCAGTAAAAATTTCAGCCAAATCCGTGTCGGTCACCTTTGCCCCCAAAAATAACAAATTTCATGACCCCGGACCTGTTGGAATTTACTTTCTAGATGAAAGTAAGAAATGGGCTTAACTTTTCAAGGAGAAAGTGTCTGAAGTTGAAACTTTCAGGATTTCATAGATACCTCCAGTACTCTTTGCAGTAAAAATTTCAGCCGAATCCGTGTCGGTCACCTTTGCCCCTAAAAATAAAAAGATTCCATGACCCCCGACCTGTCGGAATTGACTTTCTAGACCATAGTAAGAAATGGGCCTAACTTTTCAAGGAGGAAGTCTCTGAAGTTGAAACTTTCAGGATTTCATAGATACCTCCAGTACTCTTTGCAGTAAAAATTTCAGCCAAATCCGTGTCGGTCACCTTTGCCCCCAAAAATAAAAAATTTCATGACCCCGGACCTGTCGGAATTTACTTTCTAGATGAAAGTAAGAAATGGGCCTAACTTTTCAAGGAGGAAGTCTCTGAAGTTAAAACTTTCAGGATATCATAGATACCTCCAGTACTCTTTGCAGTAAAAATTTCAGCCAAATCCGTGTCGGTCACCTTTGCCCCCCAAAAGCACAAAATTTCATGACCGCGGACCTGTCGGAATTGACTTTCTAGACCATAGTAAGAAATGGGCCTAACTTTTCAAGGAGGAAGTCTCTGAAGTTGAAACTTTCAGGATTTCGTAGATACCTTCAGTACTCTTTGCAGTAAAAATTTCAGCCAAATCCGTGTCGGTCACCTTTGCCCCCCAAAATAAAAAAATTTTATGACCGCGGACCTGTCGGAATAGACTTTCTAGATCATAGTAAGAAATGGGCCTAACTTTTCAAGGAGGAAGTCTCTGAAGTTGAAACTTTCAGGATTTCATAGATACCTCCAGTACTCTTTGCAGTAAAAATTTCAGCCAAATCCGTGTCGGTCACCTTTGCCCCCAAAAATAAAAAGATTCCATGACCCCCGACCTGTCGGAATTGACTTTCTAGACCATAGTAAGAAATGGGCCTAACTTTTCAAGGAGGAAGTCTCTGAAGTTGAAACTTTCAGGATTTCATAGATACCTCCAGTACTCTTTGCAGTAAAAATTTCAGCCAAATCCGTGTCGGTCATCTTTGCCCCTAAAAATAAAAAGATTCCATGACCCCGGACCTGTCGGAATTGACTTTCTAGACCATAGTAAGAAATGGGCCTAACTTTTCAAGGAGGAAGTCTCTGAAGTTGAAACTTTCAGGATTTCATAGATACCTCCAGTACTCTTTGCAGTAAAAATTTCAGCCAAATCCGTGTCGGTCACCTTTGCCCCCCAAAAGCACAAAATTTCATGACCGCGGACCTGTCGGAATTGACTTTCTAGACCATAGTAAGAAATGGGCCTAACTTTTCAAGGAGGAAGTCTCTGAAGTTGAAACTTTCAGGATTTCGTAGATACCTTCAGTACTCTTTGCAGTAAAAATTTCAGCCAAATCCGTGTCGGTCACCTTTGCCCCCAAAAATAAAAAAATTTCATGACCCCGGACCTGTCGGAATAGACTTTCTAGATCATAGTAAGAAATGGGCCTAACTTTTCAAGGAGGAAGTCTCTGAAGTTGAAACTTTCAGGATTTCATAGATACCTCCAGTACTCTTTGCAGTAAAAATTTCAGCCAAATCCGTGTCGGTCACCTTTGCCCCCAAAAATAAAAAATTTCATGACCCCGGACCTGTCGGAATTGACTTTCTAGACCATAGTAAGAAATGGGCCTAACTTTTCAAGGAGGAAGTCTCTGAAGTTGAAACTTTCATGATTTCATAGATACCTCCAGTACTCTTTGCAGTAAAAATTTCAGCCAAATCCGTGTCGGTCACCTTTGCCTCCAAAAATAAAAAAATTTCATGACCCTGGACCTGTTGGAATTTACTTTCTAGATGAAAGTAAGAAATGGGCTTAACTTTTCAAGGAGAAAGTGTCTGAAGTTGAAACTTTCAGGATTTCATAGATACCTCCAGTACTCTTTGCAGTAAAAATTTCAGCCAAATCCGTGTCGGTCACCTTTGCCCCTAAAAATAAAAAGATTCCATGACCCCCGACCTGTCGGAATTGACTTTCTAGACCATAGTAAGAAATGGGCCTAACTTTTCAAGGAGGAAGTCTCTGAAGTTGAAACTTTCAGGATTTCATAGATACCTCCAGTACTCTTTGCAGTAAAAATTTCAGCCAAATCCGTGTCGGTCACCTTTGCCCCCCAAAAGCACAAAATTTCATGACCGCGGACCTGTCGGAATTGACTTTCTAGACCATAGTAAGAAATGGGCCTAACTTTTCAAGGAGGAAGTCTCTGAAGTTGAAACTTTCAGGATTTCGTAGATACCTTCAGTACTCTTTGCAGTAAAAATTTCAGCCAAATCCGTGTCGGTCACCTTTGCCCCAAAAAATAAAAAAATTCCATGACCCCGGACCTGTCGGAATTTACTTTCTAGATGAAAGTAAGAAATGGGCCTAACTTTTCAAGGAGGAAGTCTCTGAAGTTAAAAACTCTCAGGATATCATAGATACCTCCAGTACTCTTTGCAGTAAAAATTTCAGCCAAATCTGTGTCGGTCACCTTTGCCCCCCAAAAGCACAAAATTTCATGACCGCGGACCTGTCGGAATTGACTTTCTAGACCATAGTAAGAAATGGGCCTAACTTTTCAAGGAGGAAGTCTCTGAAGTTGAAACTCTCAGGATTTCATAGATACCTCCAGTACTCTTTGCAGTAGAGATTTCAGCTAAATCCGTGTCGGTCGCCTTTTCCCCCCAAAATAAAAAAATTTCATGACCCCGGACATGTCGGAATTGACTTTCTAGATCATAGTAAGAAATGGGCCTAACTTTTCAAGGAGGAAGTCTCTGAAGTTGAAACTTTCAGGATTTCATAGATACCTCCAGTACTCTTTGCAGTAAAAATTTCAGCCAAATCCGTGTCGGTCACCTTTGCCCCAAAAAATGAAAAAATTCCATGACCCCGGACCTGTCGGATATTCTTTCTAGATGAAAGTAAGAAATGGGCCTCACTTTTCATGAAGAAAGTGTCTGAAGTTAAAACTTTCAGGATATCATAGATACCTCCAGTACTCTTTGCAGTAAAAATTTCAGCCAAATCCGTGTCGGTCACCTTTGCCCCCAAAAATAAAAAAATTTCATGACCCCGGACCTGTCGGAATTGACTTTCTAGATGAAAGTAAGAAATGGGCCTAACTTTTCAAGGAGGAAGTCTCTGAAGTTAAAACTTTCAGGATATCATAGATACCTCCAGTACTCTTTGCAGTAAAAATTTCAGCCAAATCCGTGTCGGTCACCTTTGCCCCCCAAAAGCACAAAATTTCATGACCGCGGACCTGTCGGAATTGACTTTCTAGACCATAGTAAGAAATGGGCCTAACTTTTCAAGGAGGAATTCTCTGAAGTTGAAACTCTCAGGATTTCATAGATACCTCCAGTACTCTTTGCAGTAAAAATTTCAGCCAAATCCGTGTCGGTCACCTTTGCCCCCAAAAATAAAAAATTTCATGACCGCGGACCTGTCGGAATTGACTTTCTAGACCATAGTAAGAAATGGGCCTAACTTTTCAAGGAGGAAGTCTCTGAAGTTGAAACTTTCATGATTTCATAGATACCTCCAGTACTCTTTGCAGTAAAAATTTCAGCCAAATCCGTGTCGGTCACCTTTGCCCCCCAAAATAAAAAATGTCATGACCCCGGACCTGTCGGAATTTACTTTCTAGATGAAAGTAAGAAATGGGCCTAACTTTTCAAGGGGGAAGTGTCTGAAGTTAAAACTTTCAGGATTTCATAGATACCTCCAATACTCTTTGCAGTAAAAATTTCAGCCAAATCCGTGTCGGTCACCTTTGCCCCTAAAAATAAAAAAATTTCATGACCCCCGACCTGTCGGAATTGACTTCCTAGACCATAGTAAGAAATGGGCCTAACTTTTCAAGGAGGAAGTCTCTGAAGTTGAAACTTTCAGGATATCATAGATACCTCCAGTACTCTTTGCAGTAAAAATTTCAGCCAAATCCGTGTCGGTCACCTTTGCCCCCCCAAAGCACAAAATTTCATGACCGCGGACGTGTCGGAATTGACTTTCTAGACCATAGTAAGAAATGGGCCTAACTTTTCAAGGAGGAATTCTCTGAAGTTGAAACTCTCAGGATTTTATAGATACCTCCAGTACTCTTTGCAGTAGAGATTTCAGCCAAATCCGTGTCGGTCGCCTTTTCCCCCAAAAATAAAAAACTTCCATGACCCCGGACCTGTTGGAATTCACTTTCTAGATCATAGTAAGAAATGGGCCTAACTTTTCAAGGAGGAAGTCTCTGAAGTTGAAACTTTCAGGATTTCATAGATACCTCCAGTACTCTTTGCAGTAAAAATTTCAGCCAAATCCGTGTCGGTCACCTTTGCCTCCAAAAATAAAAAAATTTCATGACCCCGGACCTGTTGGAATTTACTTTCTAGATGAAAGTAAGAAATGGGCTTAACTTTTCAAGGAGAAAGTGTCTGAAGTTGAAACTTTCAGGATTTCATAGATACCTCCAGTACTCTTTGCAGTAAAAATTTCAGCCAAATCCGTGTCGGTCACCTTTGCCCCTAAAAATAAAAAGATTCCATGACCCCCGACCTGTCGGAATTGACTTTCTAGACCATAGTAAGAAATGGGCCTAACTTTTCAAGGAGGAAGTCTCTGAAGTTGAAACTTTCAGGATTTCATAGATACCTCCAGTACTCTTTGCAGTAAAAATTTCAGCCAAATCCGTGTCGGTCACCTTTGCCCCCCAAAAGCACAAAATTTCATGACCGCGGACCTGTCGGAATTGACTTTCTAGACCATAGTAAGAAATGGGCCTAACTTTTCAAGGAGGAAGTCTCTGAAGTTGAAACTTTCAGGATTTCGTAGATACCTTCAGTACTCTTTGCAGTAGAGATTTCAGCCAAATCCGTGTCGGTCGCCTTTTCCCCCAAAAATAAAAAACTTCCATGACCCCGGACCTGTTGGAATTCACTTTCTAGATCATAGTAAGAAACGGGCCTAACTTTTCAAGGAGGAAGTCTCTGAAGTTGAAACTTTCAGGATTTCATAGATACCTCCAGTACTCTTTGCAGTAAAAATTTCAGCCAAATCCGTGTCGGTCACCTTTGCCCCCAAAAATAAAAAATTTCATGACCCCGGACCTGTCGGAATTGACTTTCTAGACCATAGTAAGAAATGGGCCTAACTTTTCAAGGAGGAAGTCTCTGAAGTTGAAACTTTCATGATTTCATAGATACCTCCAGTACTCTTTGCAGTAAAAATTTCAGCCAAATCCGTGTCGGTCACCTTTGCCTCCAAAAATAAAAAAATTTCATGACCCCGGACCTGTTGGAATTTACTTTCTAGATGAAAGTAAGAAATGGGCTTAACTTTTCAAGGAGAAAGTGTCTGAAGTTGAAACTTTCAGGATTTCATAGATACCTCCAGTACTCTTTGCAGTAAAAATTTCAGCCAAATCCGTGTCGGTCACCTTTGCCCCTAAAAATAAAAAGATTCCATGACCCCCGACCTGTCGGAATTGACTTTCTAGACCATAGTAAGAAATGGGCCTAACTTTTCAAGGAGGAAGTCTCTGAAGTTGAAACTTTCAGGATTTCATAGATACCTCCAGTACTCTTTGCAGTAAAAATTTCAGCCAAATCCGTGTCGGTCACCTTTGCCCCCCAAAAGCACAAAATTTCATGACCGCGGACCTGTCGGAATTGACTTTCTAGACCATAGTAAGAAATGGGCCTAACTTTTCAAGGAGGAAGTCTCTGAAGTTGAAACTTTCAGGATTTCGTAGATACCTTCAGTACTCTTTGCAGTAAAAATTTCAGCCAAATCCGTGTCGGTCACCTTTGCCCCAAAAATAAAAAAATTCCATGACCCCGGACCTGTCGGAATTTACTTTCTAGATGAAAGTAAGAAATGGGCCTAACTTTTCAAGGAGGAAGTCTCTGAAGTTAAAACTTTCAGGATATCATAGATACCTCCAGTACTCTTTGCAGTAAAAATTTCAGCCAAATCCGTGTCGGTCACCTTTGCCCCCCAAAAGCACAAAATTTCATGACCGCGGACCTGTCGGAATTGACTTTCTAGACCATAGTAAGAAATGGGCCTAACTTTTCAAGGAGGAAGTCTCTGAAGTTGAAACTCTCAGGATTTCATAGATACCTCCAGTACTCTTTGCAGTAGAGATTTCAGCCAAATCCGTGTCGGTCGCCTTTTCCCCCCAAAATAAAAAAATTTCATGACCCCGGACCTGTCGGAATTGACTTTCTAGATCATAGTAAGAAATGGGCCTAACTTTTCAAGGAGGAAGTCTCTGAAGTTGAAACTTTCAGGATTTCATAGATACCTCCAGTACTCTTTGCAGTAAAAATTTCAGCCAAATCCGTGTCGGTCACCTTTGCCCCAAAAAATGAAAAAATTCCATGACCCCGGACCTGTCGGATATTCTTTCTAGATGAAAGTAAGAAATGGGCCTAACTTTTCAAGAAGAAAGTGTCTGAAGTTAAAACTTTCAGGATATCATAGATACCTCCAGTACTCTTTGCAGTAAAAATTTCAGCCAAATCCGTGTCGGTCACCTTTGCCCCCAAAAATAAAAAAATTTCATGACCCCGGACCTGTCGGAATTTACTTTCTAGATGAAAGTAAGAAATGGGCCTAACTTTTCAAGGAGGAAGTCTCTGAAGTTGAAACTTTAAGGATTTCATAGATACCTCCATTACTCTTTGCTGTAAAAATTTCAGCCAAATCCGTGTCGGTCACCTTTGCCCCCCAAAAGCACAAAATTTCATGACCGCGGACCTGTCGGAATTGACTTTCTAGACCATAGTAAGAAATGGGCCTAACTTTTCAAGGAGGAATTCTCTGAAGTTGAAACTCTCAGGATTTCATAGATACCTCCAGTACTCTTTGCAGTAAAAATTTCAGCCAAATCCGTGTCGGTCACCTTTGCCCCCAAAAATAAAAAATTTCATGACCCCGGACCTGTCGGAATTGACTTTCTAGACCATAGTAAGAAATGGGCCTAACTTTTCAAGGAGGAAGTCTCTGAAGTTGAAACTTTCAGGATTTCGTAGATACCTTCAGTACTCTTTGCAGTAGAGATTTCAGCCAAATCCGTGTCGGTCGCCTTTTCCCCCAAAAATAAAAAACTTCCATGACCCCGGACCTGTTGGAATTCACTTTCTAGATCATAGTAAGAAACGGGCCTAACTTTTCAAGGAGGAAGTCTCTGAAGTTGAAACTTTCAGGATTTCATAGATACCTCCAGTACTCTTTGCAGTAAAAATTTCAGCCAAATCCGTGTCGGTCACCTTTGCCCCCAAAAATAAAAAATTTCATGACCCCGGACCTGTCGGAATTGACTTTCTAGACCATAGTAAGAAATGGGCCTAACTTTTCAAGGAGGAAGTCTCTGAAGTTGAAACTTTCATGATTTCATAGATACCTCCAGTACTCTTTGCAGTAAAAATTTCAGCCAAATCCGTGTCGGTCACCTTTGCCTCCAAAAATAAAAAAATTTCATGACCCCGGACCTGTTGGAATTTACTTTCTAGATGAAAGTAAGAAATGGGCTTAACTTTTCAAGGAGAAAGTGTCTGAAGTTGAAACTTTCAGGATTTCATAGATACCTCCAGTACTCTTTGCAGTAAAAATTTCAGCCGAATCCGTGTCGGTCACCTTTGCCCCTAAAAATAAAAAGATTCCATGACCCCCGACCTGTCGGAATTGACTTTCTAGACCATAGTAAGAAATGGGCCTAACTTTTCAAGGAGGAAGTCTCTGAAGTTGAAACTTTCAGGATTTCATAGATACCTCCAGTACTCTTTGCAGTAAAAATTTCAGCCAAATCCGTGTCGGTCACCTTTGCCCCCCAAAAGCACAAAATTTCATGACCGCGGACCTGTCGGAATTGACTTTCTAGACCATAGTAAGAAATGGGCCTAACTTTTCAAGGAGGAAGTCTCTGAAGTTGAAACTTTCAGGATTTCGTAGATACCTTCAGTACTCTTTGCAGTAAAAATTTCAGCCAAATCCGTGTCGGTCACCTTTGCCCCAAAAATAAAAAAATTCCATGACCCCGGACCTGTCGGAATTTACTTTCTAGATGAAAGTAAGAAATGGGCCTAACTTTTCAAGGAGGAAGTCTCTGAAGTTAAAACTTTCAGGATATCATAGATACCTCCAGTACTCTTTGCAGTAAAAATTTCAGCCAAATCCGTGTCGGTCACCTTTGCCCCCCAAAAGCACAAAATTTCATGACCGCGGACCTGTCGGAATTGACTTTCTAGACCATAGTAAGAAATGGGCCTAACTTTTCAAGGAGGAATTTTCTGAAGTTGAAACTCTCAGGATTTCATAGATACCTCCAGTACTCTTTGCAGTAGAGATTTCAGCCAAATCCGTGTCGGTCGCCTTTTCCCCCCAAAATAAAAAAATTTCATGACCCCGGACCTGTCGGAATTGACTTTCTAGATCATAGTAAGAAATGGGCCTAACTTTTCAAGGAGAAAGTCTCTGAAGTTGAAACTTTCAGGATTTCATAGATACCTCCAGTACTCTTTGCAGTAAAAATTTCAGCCAAATCCGTGTCGGTCACCTTTGCCCCAAAAAATGAAAAAATTCCATGACCCCGGACCTGTCGGATATTCTTTCTAGATGAAAGTAAGAAATGGGCCTAACTTTTCAAGAAGAAAGTGTCTGAAGTTAAAACTTTCAGGATATCATAGATACCTCCAGTACTCTTTGCAGTAAAAATTTCAGCCAAATCCGTGTCGGTCACCTTTGCCCCCAAAAATAAAAAAATTTCATGACCCCGGACCTGTCGGAATTTACTTTCTAGATGAAAGTAAGAAATGGGCCTAACTTTTCAAGGAGGAAGTCTCTGAAGTTGAAACTTTAAGGATTTCATAGATACCTCCATTACTCTTTGCTGTAAAAATTTCAGCCAAATCCGTGTCGGTCACCTTTGCCCCCCAAAAGCACAAAATTTCATGACCGCGGACCTGTCGGAATTGACTTTCTAGACCATAGTAAGAAATGGGCCTAACTTTTCAAGGAGGAATTCTCTGAAGTTGAAACTCTCAGGATTTCATAGATACCTCCAGTACTCTTTGCAGTAAAAATTTCAGCCAAATCCGTGTCGGTCACCTTTGCCCCCAAAAATAAAAAATTTCATGACCCCGGACCTGTCGGAATTGACTTTCTAGACCATAGTAAGAAATGGGCCTAACTTTTCAAGGAGGAAGTCTCTGAAGTTGAAACTTTCAGGATTTCGTAGATACCTTCAGTACTCTTTGCAGTAGAGATTTCAGCCAAATCCGTGTCGGTCGCCTTTTCCCCCAAAAATAAAAAAATTCCATGACCCCGGACCTGTTGGGAATTCACTTTCTAGATCATAGTAAGAAACGGGCCTAACTTTTCAAGGAGGAAGTCTCTGAAGTTGAAACTTTCAGGATTTCATAGATACCTCCAGTACTCTTTGCAGTAAAAATTTCAGCCAAATCCGTGTCGGTCACCTTTGCCCCCAAAAATAAAAAATTTCATGACCCCGGACCTGTCGGAATTGACTTTCTAGACCATAGTAAGAAATGGGCCTAACTTTTCAAGGAGGAAGTCTCTGAAGTTGAAACTTTCATGATTTCATAGATACCTCCAGTACTCTTTGCAGTAAAAATTTCAGCCAAATCCGTGTCGGTCACCTTTGCCTCCAAAAATAAAAAAATTTCATGACCCCGGACCTGTTGGAATTTACTTTCTAGATGAAAGTAAGAAATGGGCTTAACTTTTCAAGGAGAAAGTGTCTGAAGTTGAAACTTTCAGGATTTCATAGATACCTCCAGTACTTTTTGCAGTAAAAATTTCAGCCAAATCCGTGTCGGTCACCTTTGCCCCTAAAAATAAAAAGATTCCATGACCCCCGACCTGTCGGAATTGACTTTCTAGACCATAGTAAGAAATGGGCCTAACTTTTCAAGGAGGAAGTCTCTGAAGTTGAAACTTTCAGGATTTCATAGATACCTCCAGTACTCTTTGCAGTAAAAATTTCAGCCAAATCCGTGTCGGTCACCTTTGCCCCCCAAAAGCACAAAATTTCATGACCGCGGACCTGTCGGAATTGACTTTCTAGACCATAGTAAGAAATGGGCCTAACTTTTCAAGGAGGAAGTCTCTGAAGTTGAAACTTTCAGGATTTCGTAGATACCTTTAGTACTCTTTGCAGTAAAAATTTCAGCCAAATCCGTGTCGGTCACCTTTGCCCCCAAAAATAAAAAAATTCCATGACCCCGGACCTGTCGGAATTTACTTTCTAGATGAAAGTAAGAAATGGGCCTAACTTTTCAAGGAGGAAGTCTCTGAAGTTAAAACTTTCAGGATATCATAGATACTTCCAGTACTCTTTGCAGTAAAAATTTCAGCCAAATCCGTGTCGGTCACCTTTGCCCCCCAAAAGCACAAAATTTCATGACCGCGGACCTGTCGGAATTGACTTTCTAGACCATAGTAAGAAATGGGCCTAACTTTTCAAGGAGGAATTCTCTGAAGTTGAAACTCTCAGGATTTCATAGATACCTCCAGTACTCTTTGCAGTAGAGATTTCAGCCAAATCCGTGTCGGTCGCCTTTTCCCCCAAAAATAAAAAAATTCCATGACCCCGGACCTGTCGGAATTGACTTTCTAGATGAAAGTAAGAAATGGGCCTAACTTTTCAAGGAGAAAGTGTCTGAAGTTAAAACTTTCAGGATATCATAGATACCTCCAGTACTCTTTGCAGTAAAAATTTCAGCCAAATCCGTGTCGGTCACCTTTGCCCCCCAAAATAAAAAAATTTCATGACCCCGGACCTGTCGGAATTTACTTTCTAGATGAAAGTAAGAAATGGGCCTAACTTTTCAAGGAGGAAGTCTCTGAAGTTGAAACTTTAAGGATTTCATAGATACCTCCATTACTCTTTGCTGTAAAAATTTCAGCCAAATCCGTGTCGGTCACCTTTGCCCCCCAAAAGCACAAAATTTCATGACCGCGGACCTGTCGGAATTGACTTTCTAGACCATAGTAAGAAATGGGCCTAACTTTTCAAGGAGGAATTCTCTGAAGTTGAAACTCTCAGGATTTCATAGATACCTCCAGTACTCTTTGCAGTAAAAATTTCAGCCAAATCCGTGTCGGTCACCTTTGCCCCCAAAAATAAAAATTTCATGACCCCGGACCTGTCGGAATTGACTTTCTAGACCATAGTAAGAAATGGGCCTAACTTTTCAAGGAGGAAGTCTCTGAAGTTGAACCTTTCAGGATATCATAGATACCTCCAGTACTCTTTGCAGTAAAAATTTCAGCCAAATCCGTGTCGGTCACCTTTGCCCCCCCAAAGCACAAAATTTCATGACCGCGGACGTGTCGGAATTGACTTTCTAGACCATAGTAAGAAACGGGCCTAACTTTTCAAGGAGAAAGTGTCTGAAGTTAAAACTTTCAGGATTTCATAGATACCTCCAGTACTCTTTGCAGTAGAGATTTCAGCCAAATCCGTGTCGGTCACCTTTACCCCTAAAAATTAAAAAATTTCATGACCCCGGACCTGTCGGAATTGACTTTCTAGACCATAGTAAGAAATGGGCCTAACTTTTCAAGGAGGAAGTCTCTGAAGTTAAAACTTTCAGGATTTCATAGATACCTCCAGTACTCTTTGCAGTAAAAATTTCAGCCAAATCCGTGTCGGTCACCTTTGCCCCAAAAAATCAAAAAATTTCATGACCCCGGACCTTTGGGAATTTACTTTCTAGATGAAAGTAAGAAATGGGCCTAACTTTTCAAGGAGGAAGTCTCTGAAGTTGAAACTTTCAGGATTTCATAGATACCTCCAGTACTCTTTGCTGTAAAAATTTCAGCCAAATCCGTGTCGGTCACCTTTGCCCCCCAAAAGGACAAAATTTCATGACCGCGGACCTGTCGGAATTGACTTTGTAGACCATAGTAAGAAATGGGCCTAACTTTTCAAGGAGGAATTCTCTGAAGTTGAAACTCTCAGGATTTCATAGATACCTCCAGTACTCTTTGCAGTAAAAATTTCAGCCAAATCCGTGTCGGTCACCTTTGCCCCCAAAAATAAAAAATTTCATGACCCCGGACCTGTCGGAATTGACTTTCTAGACCATAGTAAGAAATGGGCCTAACTTTTCAAGGAGGAAGTCTCTGAAGTTGAAACTTTCATGATTTCATAGATATCTCCAGTACTCTTTGCAGTAAAAATTTCAGCCAAATCCGTGTCGGTCACCTTTGCCCCCCAAAATAAAAAAATTTCATGACCGCGGACGTGTCGGAATTGACTTTCTAGACCATAGTAAGAAACGGGCCTAACTTTTCAAGGAGAAAGTGTCTGAAGTTAAAACTTTCAGGATTTCATAGATACCTCCAGTACTCTTTGCAGTAGAGATTTCAGCCAAATCCGTGTCGGTCACCTTTACCCCTAAAAATTAAAAAATTTCATGACCCCGGACCTGTCGGAATTGACTTTCTAGACCATAGTAAGAAATGGGCCTAACTTTTCAAGGAGGAAGTCTCTGAAGTTAAAACTTTCAGGATTTCATAGATACCTCCAGTACTCTTTGCAGTAAAAATTTCAGCCAAATCCGTGTGGGTCACCTTTGCCCCAAAAAATCAAAAAATTTCATGACCCCGGACCTTTGGGAATTTACTTTCTAGATGAAAGTAAGAAATGGGCCTAACTTTTCAAGGAGGAAGTCTCTGAAGTTGAAACTTTCAGGATTTCATAGATACCTCCATTACTCTTTGCTGTAAAAATTTCAGCCAAATCCGTGTCGGTCACCTTTGCCCCCCAAAAGCACAAAATTTCATGACCGCGGACCTGTCGGAATTGACTTTCTAGACCATAGTAAGAAATGGGCCTAACTTTTCAAGGAGGAAGTCTCTGAAGTTGAAACTTTCAGGATTTCATAGATACCTTCAGTACTCTTTGCAGTAAAAATTTCAGCCAAATCCGTGTCGGTCACCTTTGCCCCCAAAAATAAAAAATTTCATGACCCCGGACCTGTCGGAATTGACTTTCTAGACCATAGTAAGAAATGGGCCTAACTTTTCAAGGAGGAAGTCTCTGAAGTTGAAACTTTCATGATTTCATAGATACCTCCAGTACTCTTTGCAGTAAAAATTTCAGCCAAATCCGTGTCGGTCACCTTTGCCCCCCAAAATAAAATATTTCATGACCCCGGACCTGTCGGAATTTACTTTCTAGATGAAAGTAAGAAATGGGCCTAACTTTTCAAGGAGAAAGTGTCTGAAGTTAAAACTTTCAGGATTTCATAGATACCTTCAATACTCTTTGCAGTAAAAATTTCAGCCAAATCCGTGTCGGTCACCTTTGCCCCTAAAAATAAAAAAATTTCATGACCCCCGACCTGTCGGAATTGACTTTCTAGACCATAGTAAGAAATGGGCCTAACTTTTCAAGGAGGAAGTCTCTGAAGTTGAAACTTTCAGGATATCATAGATACCTCCAGTACTCTTTGCAGTAAAAATTTCAGCCAAATCCGTGTCGGTCGCCTTTTCCCCCAAAAATAAAAAAATTCCATGACCCCGGACCTGTTGGAATTCACTTTCTAGATCATAGTAAGAAACGGGCCTAACTTTTCAAGGAGAAAGTGTCTGAAGTTAAAACTTTCAGGATTTCATAGATACCTCCAGTACTCTTTGCAGTAGAGATTTCAGCCAAATCCGTGTCGGTCACCTTTACCCCTAAAAATTAAAAAATTTCATGACCCCGGACCTGTCGGAATTGACTTTCTAGACCATAGTAAGAAATGGGCCTAACTTTTCAAGGAGGAAGTCTCTGAAGTTAAAACTTTCATGATTTCATAGATACCTCCAGTACTCTTTGCAGTAAAAATTTCAGCCAAATCCGTGTCGATCACCTTTGCCCCAAAAAATCAAAAAATTTCATGACCCCGGACCTGTCGGAATTTACTTTCTAGATGAAAGTAAGAAATGGGCCTAACTTTTCAAGGAGGAAGTCTCTGAAGTTAAAACTTTCAGGATATCATAGATACCTCCAGTACTCTTTGCAGTAAAAATTTCAGCCAAATCCGTGTCGGTCACCTTTGCCCCCCAAAAGCACAAAATTTCACGACCGCGGACCTGTCGGAATTGACTTTCTAGACCATAGTAAGAAATGGGCCTAACTTTTTAAGGAGGAAGTCTCTGAAGTTGAAACTTTCATGATTTCATAGATACCTCCAGTACTCTTTGCAGTAAAAATTTCAGCCAAATCCGTGTCGGTCACCTTTGCCCCCCAAAAAATAAAAAATTTCATGACCGCGGACCTGTCGGAATTGACTTTCTAGACCATAGTAAGAAATGGGCTTAACTTTTCAAGGAGGAATTCTCTGAAGTTGAAACTCTCAGGATTTCATAGATACCTCCAGTACTCTTTGCAGTAGAGATTTCAGCCAAATCCGTGTCGGTCGCCTTTTCCCCCAAAAATAAAAAAATTCCATGACCCCGGACCTATCGGAATAGACTTTCTAGATCATAGTAAGAAATGGGCCTAACTTTTCAAGAAAAAAGTGTCTGAAGTTAAAACTTTCAGGATATCATAGATACCTCCAGTACTCTTTGCAGTAAAAATTTCAGCCAAATCCGTGTCGGTCACCTTTGCCCCCCAAAATAAAAAAATTCCATGACCCCGGACCTGTCGGAATTTACTTTCTAGATGAAAGTAAGAAATGGGCCTAACTTTTCAAGGAGGAAGTCTCTGAAGTTAAAACTTTCAGGATATCATAGATACCTCCAGTACTCTTTGCAGTAAAAATTTCAGCCAAATCCGTGTCGGTCACCTTTGCCCCCCAAAAGCACAAAATTTCATGACCGCGGACCTGTCGGAATTGACTTTCTAGACCATAGTAAGAAATGGGCCTAACTTTTCAAGGAGGAATTCTCTGAAGTTGAAACTCTCAGGATTTCATAGATACCTCCAGTACTCTTTGCAGTAGAGATTTCAGCCAAATCCGTGTCGGTCACCTTTGCCCCTAAAAATAAAAAAATTTCATGACCCCCGACCTGTCGGAATTGACTTCCTAGACCATAGTAAGAAATGGGCTTAACTTTTCAAGGAGGAGGTCTCTGAAGTTGAAACTTTCAGGATATCATAGATACCTCCAGTACTCTTTGCAGTAAAAATTTCAGCCAAATCCGTGTCGGTCACCTTTGCCCCCCCAAAGCACAAAATTTCATGACCGCGGACCTGTCGGAATTGACTTTCTAGACCATAGTAAGAAATGGGCCTAACTTTTCAAGGAGGAAGTCTCTGAAGTTGAAACTCTCAGGATTTTATAGATACCTCCAGTACTCTTTGCAGTAGAGATTTCAGCCAAATGCGTGTCGGTCGCCTTTTCCCCCAAAAATAAAAAAATTCCATGACCCCGGACCTGTTGGAATTCACTTTCTAGATCATAGTAAGAAACGGGCCTAACTTTTCAAGGAGAAAGTGTCTGAAGTTAAAACTTTCAGGATTTCATAGATACCTCCAGTACTCTTTGCAGTAGAGATTTCAGCCAAATCCGTGTCGGTCACCTTTACCCCTAAAAATTAAAAAATTTCATGACCCCGGACCTGTCGGAATTGACTTTCTAGACCATAGTAAGAAATGGGCCTAACTTTTCAAGGAGGAAGTCTCTGAAGTTAAAACTTTCAGGATTTCATAGATACCTCCAGTACTCTTTGCAGTAAAAATTTCAGCCAAATCCGTGT
Source organism: Acanthaster planci (assembly GCF_054643075.1). Classification (NCBI taxonomy): domain Eukaryota; kingdom Metazoa; phylum Echinodermata; class Asteroidea; order Valvatida; family Acanthasteridae; genus Acanthaster; species Acanthaster planci. Next base: position 21,207,436 of record NC_141778.1, on the reverse strand, counting down.
CGGTCACCTTTGCCCCAAAAAATCAAAAAATTTCATGACCCCGGACCTGTCGGAATTTACTTTCTAGATGAAAGTAAGAAATGGGCCTAACTTTTCAAGGAGGAAGTCTCTGAAGTGAAAACTTTCAGGATATCATAGATACCTCCAGTACTCTTTGCAGTAAAAATTTCAGCCAAATCCGTGTCGGTCACCTTTGCCCCCCAAAAGCACAAAATTTCACGACCGCGGACCTGTCGGAATTGACTTTCTAGACCATAGTAAGAAATGGGCCTAACTTTTTAAGGAGGAAGTCTCTGAAGTTGAAACTTTCATGATTTCATAGATACCTCCAGTACTCTTTGCAGTAAAAATTTCAGCCAAATCCGTGTCGGTCACCTTTGCCCCCCAAAAAATAAAAAATTTCATGACCGCGGACCTGTCGGAATTGACTTTCTAGACCATAGTAAGAAATGGGCTTAACTTTTCAAGGAGGAATTCTCTGAAGTTGAAACTCTCAGGATTTCATAGATACCTCCAGTACTCTTTGCAGTAGAGATTTCAGCCAAATCCGTGTCGGTCGCCTTTTCCCCCAAAAATAAAAAAATTCCATGACCCTGGACCTATCGGAATAGACTTTCTAGATCATAGTAAGAAATGGGCCTAACTTTTCAAGAAGAAAGTGTCTGAAGTTAAAACTTTCAGGATATCATAGATACCTCCAGTACTCTTTGCAGTAAAAATTTCAGCCAAATCCGTGTCGGTCACCTTTGCCCCCCAAAATAAAAAAATTCCATGACCCCGGACCTGTCGGAATTTACTTTCTAGATGAAAGTAAGAAATGGGCCTAACTTTTCAAGGAGGAAGTCTCTGAAGTTAAAACTTTCAGGATATCATAGATACCTCCAGTACTCTTTGCAGTAAAAATTTCAGCCAAATCCGTGTCGGTCACCTTTGCCCCCCAAAAGCACAAAATTTCATGACCGCGGACCTGTCGGAATTGACTTTCTAGACCATAGTAAGAAATGGGCCTAACTTTTCAAGGAGGAATTCTCTGAAGTTGAAACTCTCAGGATTTCATAGATACCTCCAGTACTCTTTGCAGTAGAGATTTCAGCCAAATCCGTGTCGGTCGCCTTTTCCCCCAAAAATAAAAAATTCCATGACCCCGGACCTGTCGGAATTGACTTTCTAGATCATAGTAAGAAATGGGCCTAACTTTTCAAGGAGGAAGTCTCTGAAGTTAAAACTTTCAGGATATCATAGATACCTCCAGTACTCTTTGCAGTAAAAATTTCAGCCAAATCCGTGTCGGTCACCTTTGCCCCCCAAAAGCACAAAATTTCATGACCGCGGACCTGTCGGAATTGACTTTCTAGACCATAGTAAGAAATGGGCCTAACTTTTCAAGGAGGAATTCTCTGAAGTTGAAACTCTCAGGATTTCATAGATACCTCCAGTACTCTTTGCAGTAGAGATTTCAGCCAAATCCGTGTCGGTCGCCTTTTCCCCCCAAAATAAAAAAATTCCATGACCCCGGACCTGTTGGAATTGACTTTCTAGATCATAGTAAGAAATGGGCCTAACTTTTCAAGGAGGAAGTCTCTGAAGTTAAAACTTTCAGGATATCATAGATACCTCCAGTACTCTTTGCAGTAAAAATTTCAGCCAAATCCGTGTCGGTCACCTTTGCCCCCCAAAAGCACAAAATTTCATGACCGCGGACCTGTCGGAATTGACTTTCTAGACCATAGTAAGAAATGGGCCTAACTTTTCAAGGAGGAAGTCTCTGAAGTTAAAACTTTCAGGATATCATAGATACCTCCAGTACTCTTTGCAGTAAAAATTTCAGCCAAATCCGTGTCGGTCACCTTTGCCCCCCAAAAGCACAAAATTTCATGACCGCGGACCTGTCGGAATTGACTTTCTAGACCATAGTAAGAAATGGGCCTAACTTTTCAAGGAGGAATTCTCTGAAGTTGAAACTCTCAGGATTTCATAGATACCTCCAGTACTCTTTGCAGTAGAGATTTCAGCCAAATCCGTGTCGGTCACCTTTGCCCCTAAAAATAAAAAAATTTCATGACCCCCGACCTGTCGGAATTGACTTCCTAGACCATAGTAAGAAATGGGCCTAACTTTTCAAGGAGGAGGTCTCTGAAGTTGAAACTTTCAGGATATCATAGATACCTCCAGTACTCTTTGCAGTAAAAATTTCAGCCAAATCCGTGTCGGTCACCTTTGCCCCCAAAAATAAAAAAATTCCATGACCCTGGACCTATCGGAATAGACTTTCTAGATCATAGTAAGAAATGGGCCTAACTTTTCAAGAAGAAAGTGTCTGAAGTTAAAACTTTCAGGATATCATAGATACCTCCAGTACTCTTTGCAGTAAAAATTTCAGCCAAATCCGTGTCGGTCACCTTTGCCCCCCAAAATAAAAAAATTCCATGACCCCGGACCTGTCGGAATTTACTTTCTAGATGAAAGTAAGAAATGGGCCTAACTTTTCAAGGAGGAAGTCTCTGAAGTTAAAACTTTCAGGATATCATAGATACCTCCAGTACTCTTTGCAGTAAAAATTTCAGCCAAATCCGTGTCGGTCACCTTTGCCCCCCAAAAGCACAAAATTTCATGACCGCGGACCTGTCGGAATTGACTTTCTAGACCATAGTAAGAAATGGGCCTAACTTTTCAAGGAGGAATTCTCTGAAGTTGAAACTCTCAGGATTTCATAGATACCTCCAGTACTCTTTGCAGTAGAGATTTCAGCCAAATCCGTGTCGGTCGCCTTTTCCCCCAAAAATAAAAAAATTCCATGACCCCGGACCTGTCGGAATTTACTTTCTAGATGAAAGTAAGAAATGGGCCTAACTTTTCAAGGAGGAAGTCTCTGAAGTTAAAACTTTCAGGATATCATAGATACCTCCAGTACTCTTTGCAGTAAAAATTTCAGCCAAATCCGTGTCGGTCACCTTTGCCCCCCAAAAGCACAAAATTTCATGACCGCGGACCTGTCGGAATTGACTTTCTAGATCATAGTAAGAAATGGGCCTAACTTTTCAAGGAGGAAGTCTCTGAAGTTAAAACTTTCAGGATATCATAGATACCTCCAGTACTCTTTGCAGTAAAAATTTCAGCCAAATCCGTGTCGGTCACCTTTGCCCCCCAAAAGCACAAAATTTCATGACCGCGGACCTGTCGGAATTGACTTTCTAGACCATAGTAAGAAATGGGCCTAACTTTTCAAGGAGGAATTCTCTGAAGTTGAAACTTTCAGGATATCATAGATACCTCCAGTACTCTTTGCAGTAAAAATTTCAGCCAAATCCGTGTCGGTCACCTTTGCCCCCCAAAAGCACAAAATTTCACGACCGCGGACCTGTCGGAATTGACTTTCTAGACCATAGTAAGAAATGGGCCTAACTTTTTAAGGAGGAAGTCTCTGAAGTTGAAACTTTCAGGATTTCATAGATACCTCCAGTACTCTTTGCAGTAAAAATTTCAGCCAAATCCGTGTGGGTCACCTTTGCCCCCCAAAAAATAAAAAAATTTCATGACCGCGGACCTGTCGGAATTGACTTTCTAGACCATAGTAAGAAATGGGCCTAACTTTTCAAGGAGGAATTCTCTGAAGTTGAAACTCTCAGGATTTCATAGATACCTCCAGTACTCTTTGCAGTAGAGATTTCAGCCAAATCCGTGTCGGTCGCCTTTTCCCCCAAAAATAAAAAAATTCCATGACCCCGGACCTATCGGAATAGACTTTCTAGATCATAGTAAGAAATGGGCCTAACTTTTCAAGGAGAAAGTGTCTGAAGTTAAAACTTTCAGGATATCATAGATACCTCCAGTACTCTTTGCAGTAAAAATTTCAGCCAAATCCGTGTCGGTCACCTTTGCCCCAAAAAATAAAAAAATTCCATGACCCCGGACCTGTCGGAATTTACTTTCTAGATGAAAGTAAGAAATGGGCCTAACTTTTCAAGGAGGAAGTCTCTGAAGTTAAAACTTTCAGGATATCATAGATACCTCCAGTACTCTTTGCAGGAAAAATTTTCTGTCAAATCCGTGTCGGTCACCTTTGCCCCCAAAAAGCACAAAATTTCATGAGCGCGGACCTGTCGGAATTGACTTTCTAGACCATAGTAAGAAATGGGCCTAACTTTTCAAGGAGGAAGTCTCTGAAGTTGAAACTTTCATGATTTCATAGATACCTCCAGTACTCTTTGCAGTAAAAATTTCAGCCAAATCCGTGTCGGTCACCTTTGCCCCCAAAAATAAAAAATTTCATGACCGCGGACCTGTCGGAATTGACTTTCTAGACCATAGTAAGAAATGGGCCTAACTTTTCAAGGAGGAATTCTCTGAAGTTGAAACTCTCAGGATTTCATAGATACCTCCAGTACTCTTTGCAGTAGAGATTTCAGCCAAATCCGTGTCGGTCGCCTTTTCCCCCAAAAATAAAAAAATTCCATGACCCCGGACCTGTCGGAATTGACTTTCTAGATCATAGTAAGAAATGGGCCTAACTTTTCAAGGAGAAAGTGTCTGAAGTTAAAACTTTCAGGATTTCATAGATACCTCCAGTACTCTTTGCAGTAAAAATTTCAGCCAAATCCGTGTCGGTCACCTTTGCCCCCCAAAATAAAAAAATTCCATGACCCCGGACCTGTCGGAATTTACTTTCTAGATGAAAGTAAGAAATGGGCCTAACTTTTCAAGGAGGAAGTCTCTGAAGTTAAAACTTTCAGGATATCATAGATACCTCCAGTACTCTTTGCAGTAAAAATTTCAGCCAAATCCGTGTCGGTCACCTTTGCCCCCCAAAAGCACAAAATTTCATGACCGCGGACCTGTCGGAATTGACTTTCTAGACCATAGTAAGAAATGGGCCTAACTTTTCAAGGAGGAATTCTCTGAAGTTGAAACTCTCAGGATTTCATAGATACCTCCAGTACTCTTTGCAGTAGAGATTTCAGCCAAATCCGTGTCGGTCGCCTTTTCCCCCAAAAATAAAAAAATTCCATGACCCCGGACCTGTTGGAATTGACTTTCTAGATCATAGTAAGAAATGGGCCTAACTTTTCAAGGAGGAAGTCTCTGAAGTTAAAACTTTCAGGATATCATAGATACCTCCAGTACTCTTTGCAGTAAAAATTTCAGCCAAATCCGTGTCGGTCACCTTTGCCCCCCAAAAGCACAAAATTTCATGACCGCGGACCTGTCGGAATTGACTTTCTAGACCATAGTAAGAAATGGGCCTAACTTTTCAAGGAGGAATTCTCTGAAGTTGAAACTCTCAGGATTTCATAGATACCTCCAGTACTCTTTGCAGTAGAGATTTCAGCCAAATCCGTGTCGGTCGCCTTTTCCCCCCAAAATAAAAAAATTCCATGACCCCGGACCTGTCGGAATTGACTTTCTAGATCATAGTAAGAAATGGGCCTAACTTTTCAAGGAGGAAGTCTCTGAAGTTAAAACTTTCAGGATATCATAGATACCTCCAGTACTCTTTGCAGTAAAAATTTCAGCCAAATCCGTGTCGGTCACCTTTGCCCCCCAAAAGCACAAAATTTCATGACCGCGGACCTGTCGGAATTGACTTTCTAGACCATAGTAAGAAATGGGCCTAACTTTTCAAGGAGGAAGTCTCTGAAGTTAAAACTTTCAGGATATCATGTATATCTCCAGTACTCTTTGCAGTAAAAATTTCAGCCAAATCCGTGTCGGTCACCTTTGCCCCCCAAAAGCACAAAATTTCATGACCGCGGACCTGTCGGAATTGACTTTCTAGACCATAGTAAGAAATGGGCCTAACTTTTCAAGGAGGAATTCTCTGAAGTTGAAACTCTCAGGATTTCATAGATACCTCCAGTACTCTTTGCAGTAGAGATTTCAGCCAAATCCGTGTCGGTCACCTTTGCCCCTAAAAATAAAAAAATTTCATGACCCCCGACCTGTCGGAATTGACTTCCTAGACCATAGTAAGAAATGGGCCTAACTTTTCAAGGAGGAGGTCTCTGAAGTTGAAACTTTCAGGATATCATAGATACCTCCAGTACTCTTTGCAGTAAAAATTTCAGCCAAATCCGTGTCGGTCACCTTTGCCCCCAAAAATAAAAAAATTCCATGACCCTGGACCTATCGGAATAGACTTTCTAGATCATAGTAAGAAATGGGCCTAACTTTTCAAGAAGAAAGTGTCTGAAGTTAAAACTTTCAGGATATCATAGATACCTCCAGTACTCTTTGCAGTAAAAATTTCAGCCAAATCCGTGTCGGTCACCTTTGCCCCCCAAAATAAAAAAATTCCATGACCCCGGACCTGTCGGAATTTACTTTCTAGATGAAAGTAAGAAATGGGCCTAACTTTTCAAGGAGGAAGTCTCTGAAGTTAAAACTTTCAGGATATCATAGATACCTCCAGTACTCTTTGCAGTAAAAATTTCAGCCAAATCCGTGTCGGTCACCTTTGCCCCCCAAAAGCACAAAATTTCATGACCCCGGACCTGTCGGAATTGACTTTCTAGACCATAGTAAGAAATGGACCTAACTTTTCAAGGAGGAATTCTCTGAAGTTGAAACTCTCAGGATTTCATAGATACCTCCAGTACTCTTTGCAGTAGAGATTTCAGCCAAATCCGTGTCGGTCGCCTTTTCCCCCAAAAATAAAAAAATTCCATGACCCCGGACCTGTCGGAATTTACTTTCTAGATGAAAGTAAGAAATGGGCCTAACTTTTCAAGGAGGAAGTCTGTGAAGTTAAAACTTTCAGGATATCATAGATACCTCCAGTACTCTTTGCAGTAAAAATTTCAGCCAAATCCGTGTCGGTCACCTTTGCCCCCCAAAAGCACAAAATTTCATGACCGCGGACCTGTCGGAATTGACTTTCTAGATCATAGTAAGAAATGGACCTAACTTTTCAAGGAGGAAGTCTCTGAAGTTGAAAACTTTCAGGATATCATAGATACCTCCAGTACTCTTTGCAGTAAAAATTTCAGCCAAATCCGTGTCGGTCACCTTTGCCCCCCAAAAGCACAAAATTTCATGACCGCGGACCTGTCGGAATTGACTTTCTAGACCATAGTAAGAAATGGGCCTAACTTTTCAAGGAGGAATTCTCTGAAGTTGAAACTTTCAGGATATCATAGATACCTCCAGTACTCTTTGCAGTAAAAATTTCAGCCAAATCCGTGTCGGTCACCTTTGCCCCCCAAAAGCACAAAATTTCACGACCGCGGACCTGTCGGAATTGACTTTCTAGACCATAGTAAGAAATGGGCCTAACTTTTTAAGGAGGAAGTCTCTGAAGTTGAAACTTTCAGGATTTCATAGATACCTCCAGTACTCTTTGCAGTAAAAATTTCAGCCAAATCCGTGTGGGTCACCTTTGCCCCCCAAAAAATAAAAAAATTTCATGACCGCGGACCTGTCGGAATTGACTTTGTAGACCATAGTAAGAAATGGGCCTAACTTTTCAAGGAGGAATTCTCTGAAGTTGAAACTCTCAGGATTTCATAGATACCTCCAGTACTCTTTGCAGTAGAGATTTCAGCCAAATCCGCGTCGGTCGCCTTTTCCCCCAAAAATAAAAAAATTCCATGACCCCGGATCTATCGGAATAGACTTTCTAGATCATAGTAAGAAATGGGCCTAACTTTTCAAGAAGAAAGTGTCTGAAGTTAAAACTTTCAGGATATCATAGATACCTCCAGTACTCTTTGCAGTAAAAATTTCAGCCAAATCCGTGTCGGTCACCTTTGCCCCCCAAAATAAAAAAATTCCATGACCCCGGACCTGTCGGAATTTACTTTCTAGATGAAAGTAAGAAATGGGCCTAACTTTTCAAGGAGGAAGTCTCTGAAGTTAAAACTTTCAGGATATCATAGATACCTCCAGTACTCTTTGCAGTAAAAATTTCAGCCAAATCCGTGTCGGTCACCTTTGCCCCCCAAAAGCACAAAATTTCATGACCGCGGACCTGTCGGAATTTACTTTCTAGACCATAGTAAGAAATGGGCCTAACTTTTCAAGGAGGAATTCTCTGAAGTTGAAACTCTCAGGATTTCATAGATACCTCCAGTACTCTTTGCAGTAGAGATTTCAGCCAAATCCGTGTCGGTCGCCTTTTCCCCCAAAAATAAAAAAATTCCATGACCCCGGACCTGTTGGAATTGACTTTCTAGATCATAGTAAGAAATGGACCTAACTTTTCAAGGAGGAAGTCTCTGAAGTTAAAACTTTCAGGATATCATAGATACCTCCAGTACTCTTTGCAGTAAAAATTTCAGCCAAATCCGTGTCGGTCACCTTTGCCCCCCAAAAGCACAAAATTTCATGACCGCGGACCTGTCGGAATTGACTTTCTAGACCATAGTAAGAAATGGGCCTAACTTTTCAAGGAGGAATTCTCTGAAGTTGAAACTCTCAGGATTTCATAGATACCTCCAGTACTCTTTGCAGTAGAGATTTCAGCCAAATCCGTGTCGGTCGCCTTTTCCCCCAAAAATAAAAAAATTCCATGACCCCGGACCTGTTGGAATTGACTTTCTAGATCATAGTAAGAAATGGGCCTAACTTTTCAAGGAGGAAGTCTCTGAAGTTAAAACTTTCAGGATATCATAGATACCTCCAGTACTCTTTGCAGTAAAAATTTCAGCCAAATCCGTGTCGGTCACCTTTGCCCCCCAAAAGCACAAAATTTCATGACCGCGGACCTGTCGGAATTGACTTTCTAGACCATAGTAAGAAATGGGCCTAACTTTTCAAGGAGGAATTCTCTGAAGTTGAAACTCTCAGGATTTCATAGATACCTCCAGTACTCTTTGCAGTAGAGATTTCAGCCAAATCCGTGTCGGTCGCCTTTTCCCCCAAAAATAAAAAAATTCCATGACCCCGGACCTGTTGGAATTGACTTTCTAGATCATAGTAAGAAATGGGCCTAACTTTTCAAGGAGGAAGTCTCTGAAGTTAAAACTTTCAGGATATCATAGATACCTCCAGTACTCTTTGCAGTAAAAATTTCAGCCAAATCCGTGTCGGTCACCTTTGCCCCCCAAAATAAAAAAATTCCATGACCCCGGACCTGTCGGAATTTACTTTCTAGATGAAAGTAAGAAATGGGCCTAACTTTTCAAGGAGGAAGTCTCTGAAGTTAAAACTTTCAGGATATCATAGATACCTCCAGTACTCTTTGCAGTAAAAATTTCAGCCAAATCCGTGTCGGTCACCTTTGCCCCCCAAAATAAAAAAATTCCATGACCCCGGACCTGTCGGAATTTACTTTCTAGATGAAAGTAAGAAATGGGCCTAACTTTTCAAGGAGGAAGTCTCTGAAGTTAAAACTTTCAGGATATCATAGATACCTCCAGTACTCTTTGCAGTAAAAATTTCAGCCAAATCCGTGTCGGTCACCTTTGCCCCCCGAAAAGCACAAAATTTCATGACCGCGGACCTGTCGGAATTGACTTTCTAGACCATAGTAAGAAATGGGCCTAACTTTTCAAGGAGGAAGTCTCTGAAGTTAAAACTTTCAGGATATCATAGATACCTCCAGTACTCTTTGCAGTAAAAATTTCAGCCAAATCCGTGTCGGTCACCTTTGCCCCCCAAAAGCACAAAATTTCATGACCGCGGACCTGTCGGAATTGACTTTCTAGACCATAGTAAGAAATGGGCCTAACTTTTCAAGGAGGAATTCTCTGAAGTTGAAACTTTCAGGATTTCGTAGATACCTTCAGTACTCTTTGCAGTAGAGATTTCAGCCAAATCCGTGTCGGTGGCCTTTTCCCCCAAAAAATAAAAAAATTCCATGACCCCGGACCTGTTGGAATTGACTTTCTAGATCATAGTAAGAAATGGGCCTAACTTTTCAAGGAGAAAGTGTCTGAAGTTAAAACTTTCAGGATATCATAGATACCTCCAGTACTCTTTGCAGTAAAAATTTCAGCCAAATCCGTGTCGGTCACCTTTGCCCCCCAAAATAAAAAAATTCCATGACCCCGGACCTGTCGGAATTTACTTTCTAGATGAAAGTAAGAAATGGGCCTAACTTTTCAAGGAGGAAGTCTCTGAAGTTGAAACTTTCAGGATTTCATAGATACCTCCATTACTCTTTGCTGTAAAAATTTCAGCCAAATCCGTGTCGGTCACCTTTGCCCCCAAAAATAAAAAATTTCATGACCGCGGACCTGTCGGAATTGACTTTGTAGACCATAGTAAGAAATGGGCCTAACTTTTCAAGGAGGAATTCTCTGAAGTTGAAACTCTCAGGATTTCATAGATACCTCCAGTACTCTTTGCAGTAAAAATTTCAGCCAAATCCGTGTCGGTCACCTTTGCCCCCAAAAATAAAAAATTTCATGACCCCGGACCTGTCGGAATTGACTTTCTAGACCATAGTAAGAAATGGGCCTAACTTTTCAAGGAGGAAGTCTCTGAAGTTGAAACTTTCATGATTTCATAGATACCTCCAGTACTCTTTGCAGTAAAAATTTCAGCCAAATCCGTGTCGGTCACCTTTGCCCCCCAAAATAAAAAAATGTCATGACCCCGGACCTGTCGGAATTTACTTTCTAGATGAAAGTAAGAAATGGGCCTAACTTTTCAAGGGGGAAGTGTCTGAAGTTAAAACTTTCAGGATTTCATAGATACCTCCAATACTCTTTGCAGTAAAAATTTCAGCCAAATCCGTGTCGGTCACCTTTGCCCCTAAAAATAAAAAAATTTCATGACCCCCGACCTGTCGGAATTGACTTCCTAGACCATAGTAAGAAATGGGCCTAACTTTTCAAGGAGGAAGTCTCTGAAGTTGAAACTTTCAGGATATCATAGATACCTCCAGTACTCTTTGCAGTAAAAATTTCAGCCAAATCCGTGTCGGTCACCTTTGCCCCCCCAAAGCACAAAATTTCATGACCGCGGACGTGTCGGAATTGACTTTCTAGACCATAGTAAGAAATGGGCCTAACTTTTCAAGGAGGAATTCTCTGAAGTTGAAACGCTCAGGATTTTATAGATACCTCCAGTACTCTTTGCAGTAGAGATTTCAGCCAAATCCGTGTCGGTCGCCTTTTCCCCCAAAAATAAAAAAATTCCATGACCCCGGACCTATCGGAATAGACTTTCTAGATCATAGTAAGAAATTGGCCTAACTTTTCAAGAAGAAAGTGTCTGAAGTTAAAACTTTCAGGATATCATAGATACCTCCAGTACTCTTTGCAGTAAAAATTTCAGCCAAATCCGTGTCGGTCACCTTTGCCCCCAAAAATAAAAAAATTTCATGACCCCGGACCTGTCGGAATTTACTTTCTAGATGAAAGTAAGAAATGGGCCTAACTTTTCAAGGAGGAAGTCTCTGAAGTTGAAACTTTCAGGATTTCATAGATACCTCCATTACTCTTTGCTGTAAAAATTTCAGCCAAATCCGTGTCGGTCACCTTTGCCCCCCAAAAGCACAAAATTTCATGACCGCGGACCTGTCGGAATTGACTTTGTAGACCATAGTAAGAAATGGGCCTAACTTTTCAAGGAGGAATTCTCTGAAGTTGAAACTCTCAGGATTTCATAGATACCTCCAGTACTCTTTGCAGTAAAAATTTCAGCCAAATCCGTGTCGGTCACCTTTGCCCCCAAAAATAAAAAATTTCATGACCCCGGACCTGTCGGAATTGACTTTCTAGACCATAGTAAGAAATGGGCCTAACTTTTCAAGGAGGAAGTCTCTGAAGTTGAAACTTTCATGATTTCATAGATACCTCCAGTACTCTTTGCAGTAAAAATTTCAGCCAAATCCGTGTCGGTCACCTTTGCCCCCCAAAATAAAAAAATTCCATGACCCCGGACCTGTCGGAATTTACTTTCTAGATGAAAGTAAGAAATGGGCCTAACTTTTCAAGGAGGAAGTCTCTGAAGTTAAAACTTTCAGGATTTCATAGATACCTCCATTACTCTTTGCTGTAAAAATTTCAGCCAAATCCGTGTCGGTCACCTTTGCCCCCCAAAAGCACAAAATTTCATGACCCCCGACCTGTCGGAATTGACTTCCTAGACCATAGTAAGAAATGGGCCTAACTTTTCAAGGAGGAAGTCTCTGAAGTTGAAACTTTCAGTATATCATAGATACCTCCAGTACTCTTTGCAGTAAAAATTTCAGCCAAATCCGTGTCGGTCACCTTTGCCCCCAAAAATAAAAAATTTCATGACCCCGGACCTGTCGGAATTGACTTTCTAGACCATAGTAAGAAATGGGCCTAACTTTTCAAGGAGGAAGTCTCTGAAGTTGAAACTTTCATGATTTCATAGATACCTCCAGTACTCTTTGCAGTAAAAATTTCAGCCAAATCCGTGTCGGTCACCTTTGCCCCCCAAAATAAAAAAATTTCATGACCCCGGACCTGTCGGAATTTACTTTCTAGATGAAAGTAAGAAATGGGCCTAACTTTTCAAGGAGAAAGTGTCTGAAGTTAAAACTTTCAGGATTTCATAGATACCTCCAATACTCTTTGCAGTAAAAATTTCAGCCAAATCCGTGTCGGTCACCTTTGCCCCTAAAAATAAAAAAATTTCATGACCCCCGACCTGTCGGAATTGACTTTCTAGACCATAGTAAGAAATGGGCCTAACTTTTCAAGGAGGAAGTCTCTGAAGTTGAAACTTTCAGGATATCATAGATACCTCCAGTACTCTTTGCAGTAAAAATTTCAGCCAAATCCGTGTCGGTCACCTTTGCCCCCCCAAAGCACAAAATTTCATGACCGCGGACCTGTCGGAATTGACTTTCTAGACCATAGTAAGAAATGGGCCTAACTTTTCAAGGAGGAATTCTCTGAAGTTGAAACTCTCAGGATTTTATAGATACCTCCAGTACTCTTTGCAGTAGAGATTTCAGCCAAATCCGTGTCGGTCGCCTTTTCCCCCCAAAATAAAAAAATTCCATGACCCCGGACCTATCGGAATAGACTTTCTAGATCATAGTAAGAAATTGGCCTAACTTTTCAAGAAGAAAGTGTCTGAAGTTAAAACTTTCAGGATATCATAGATACCTCCAGTACTCTTTGCAGTAAAAATTTCAGCCAAATCCGTGTCGGTCACCTTTGCCCCCAAAAATAAAAAAATTTCATGACCCCGGACCTGTCGGAATTTACTTTCTAGATGAAAGTAAGAAATGGGCCTAACTTTTCAAGGAGGAAGTCTCTGAAGTTAAAACTTTCAGGATATCATAGATACCTCCAGTACTCTTTGCAATAAAAATTTCAGCCAAATCCGTGTCGGTCACCTTTGCCCCCCAAAAGCACAAAATTTCATGACCGCGGACCTGTCGGAATTGACTTTCTAGACCATAGTAAGAAATGGGCCTAACTTTTCAAGGAGGAAGTCTCTGAAGTTGAAACTCTCAGGATTTCATAGATACCTCCAGTACTCTTTGCAGTAGAGATTTCAGCCAAATCCGTGTCGGTCGCCTTTTCCCCCAAAAATAAAAAAATTCCATGACCCCGGACCTGTTGGAATTGACTTTCTAGATCATAGTAAGAAATGGGCCTAACTTTTCCAGGAGAAAGTGTCTGAAGTTAAAACTTTCAGGATATCATAGATACCTCCAGTACTCTTTGCAGTAAAAATTTCAGCCAAATCCGTGTCGGTCACCTTTGCCCCCCAAAATAAAAAAATTCCATGACCCCGGACCTGTCGGAATTTACTTTCTAGATGAAAGTAAGAAATGGGCCTAACTTTTCAAGGAGGAAGTCTCTGAAGTTAAAACTTTCAGGATTTCATAGATACCTCCATTACTCTTTGCTGTAAAAATTTCAGCCAAATCCGTGTCGGTCACCTTTGCCCCCCAAAAGCACAAAATTTCATGACCGCGGACCTGTCGGAATTGACTTTGTAGACCATAGTAAGAAATGGGCCTAACTTTTCAAGGAGGAATTCTCTGAAGTTGAAACTCTCAGGATTTCATAGATACCTCCAGTACTCTTTGCAGTAAAAATTTCAGCCAAATCCGTGTCGGTCACCTTTGCCCCCCAAAAATAAAAAATTTCATGACCCCGGACCTGTCGGAATTGACTTTCTAGACCATAGTAAGAAATGGGCCTAACTTTTCAAGGAGGAAGTCTCTGAAGTTGAAACTTTCAGGATTTCATAGATACCTCCAGTACTCTTTGCAGTAAAAATTTCAGCCAAATCCGTGTCGGTCACCTTTGCCCCAAAAATAAAAAAATTTCATGACCCCGGACCTGTCGGAATTTACTTTCTAGACCATAGTAAGAAACGGGCCTAACTTTTCAAGGAGAAAGTGTCTGAAGTTGAAACTTTCAGGATTTCATAGATACCTCCAGTACTCTTTGCAGTAAAAATTTCAGCCAAATCCGTGTCGGTCACCTTTGCCCCTAAAAATAAAAAGATTCCATGACCCCCGACCTGTCGGAATTGACTTTCTAGACCATAGTAAGAAATGGGCCTAACTTTTCAAGGAGGAAGTCTCTGAAGTTGAAACTTTCAGGATATCATAGATACCTCCAGTACTCTTTGCAGTAAAAATTTCAGCCAAATCCGTGTCGGTCACCTTTGCCCCCCCAAAGCACAAAATTTCATGACCGCGGACCTGTCGGAATTGACTTTCTAGACCATAGTAAGAAATGGGCCTAACTTTTCAAGGAGGAATTCTCTGAAGTTGAAACTCTCAGGATTTTATAGATACCTCCAGTACTCTTTGCAGTAGAGATTTCAGCCAAATGCGTGTCGGTCGCCTTTTCCCCCAAAAATAAAAAAATTCCATGACCCCGGACCTGTTGGAATTCACTTTCTAGATCATAGTAAGAAACGGGCCTAACTTTTCAAGGAGAAAGTGTCTGAAGTTAAAACTTTCAGGATTTCATAGATACCTCCAGTACTCTTTGCAGTAGAGATTTCAGCCAAATCCGTGTCGGTCACCTTTACCCCTAAAAATTAAAAAATTTCATGACCCCGGACCTGTCGGAATTGACTTTCTAGACCATAGTAAGAAATGGGCCTAACTTTTCAAGGAGGAAGTCTCTGAAGTTAAAACTTTCAGGATTTCATAGATACCTCCAGTACTCTTTGCAGTAAAAATTTCAGCCAAATCCGTGTCGGTCACCTTTGCCCCCAAAAATCAAAAAATTTCATGACCCCGGACCTGTCGGAATTTACTTTCTAGATGAAAGTAAGAAATGGGCCTAACTTTTCAAGGAGGAAGTCTCTGAAGTTAAAACTTTCAGGATATCATAGATACCTCCAGTACTCTTTGCAGTAAAAATTTCAGCCAAATCCGTGTCGGTCACCTTTGCCCCCCAAAAGCACAAAATTTCATGACCGCGGACCTGTCGGAATTGACTTTCTAGACCATAGTAAGAAATGGGCCTAACTTTTCAAGGAGGAAGTCTCTGAAGTTGAAACTTTCATGATTTCATAGATACCTCCAGTACTCTTTGCAGTAAAAATTTCAGCCAAATCCGTGTCGGTCACCTTTGGCCCCCCGAAAAAAAAATTTCATGACCCCGGACCTGTCGGAATTGACTTTCTAGACCATAGTAAGAAATGGGCCTAACTTTTCAAGGAGGAAGTCTCTGAAGTTGAAACTTTCAGGATTTCGTAGATACCTTCATTACTCTTTGCAGTAAAAATTTCAGCCACATCCGTGTCGGTCACCTTTGCCCCAAAAAATAAAAAAATTCCATGACCCCGGACCTGTCGGAATTTACTTTCTAGATGAAAGTAAGAAATGGGCCTAACTTTTCAAGGAGGAAGTCTCTGAAGTTGAAACTTTCATGATTTCATAGATACCTCCGGTACTCTTTGCAGTAAAAATTTCAGCCAAATCCGTGTCGGTCACCTTTGCCCCCAAAAATAAAAAAATTTCATGACCCCGGACCTGTTGGAATTTACTTTCTAGATGAAAGTAAGAAATGGGCCTAACTTTTCAAGGAGAAAGTGTCTGAAGTTAAAACTTTCAGGATATCATAGATACCTCCAGTACTCTATGCAGTAAAAATTTCAGCCAAATCCGTGACGGTCACCTTTGCCCCCAAAAATAAAAAAATTTCATGACCCCGGACCTGTCGGAATTGACTTTCTAGACCATAGTAAGAAATGGGCCTAACTTTTCAAGGAGAAAGTGTCTGAAGTTAAAACTTTCATGATTTCATAGATACCTCCAGTACTCTTTGCAGTAAAAATTTCAGCCAAATCCGTGTCGGTCACCTTTGTCCCCAAAAATAAAAAAATTTCATGACCCCGGACCTGTCGGAATTGACTTTCTAGACCATAGTAAGAAACGGGCCTAACTTTTCAAGGAGGAAGTCTCTGAAGTTGAAACTTTCAGGATTTCATAGATACCTTCAGTACTCTTTGCAGTAAAAATTTCAGCCAAATCCGTGTCGGTCACCTTTGCCCCCAAAAATAAAAAAATTTCATGACCCCGGACCTGTCGGAATTGACTTTCTAGACCATAGTAAGAAACGGGCCTAACTTTTCAAGGAGGAAGTCTCTGAAGTTAAAACTTTAAGGATATCATAGATACCTCCAGTACTCTTTGCAGTAAAAATTTCAGCCAAATCCGTGTCGGTCACCTTTGCCCCCCAAAAGCACAAAATTTCACGACCGCGGACCTGTCGGAATTGACTTTCTAGACCATAGTAAGAAATGGGCTTAACTTTTTAAGGAGGAAGTCTCTGAAGTTGAAACTTTCATGATTTCATAGATACCTCCAGTACTCTTTGCAGTAGAGATTTCAGCCAAATGCGTGTCGGTCGCCTTTTCCCCCAAAAATAAAAAAATTCCATGACCCCGGACCTGTTGGAATTCACTTTCTAGATCATAGTAAGAAACGGGCCTAACTTTTCAAGGAGAAAGTGTCTGAAGTTAAAACTTTCAGGATTTCATAGATACCTCCAGTACTCTTTGCAGTAAAAATTTCAGCCAAATCTTTGTCGGTCACCTTTACCCCTAAAAATTAAAAAATTTCATGACCCCGGACCTGTCAGAATTGACTTTCTAGACCATAGTAAGAAATGGGCCTAACTTTTCAAGGAGGAAGTCTCTGAAGTTAAAACTTTCATGATTTCATAGATACCTCCAGTACTCTTTGCAGTAAAAATTTCAGCCAAATCCGTGTCGGTCACCTTTGCCCCCAAAAATCAAAAAATTTCATGACCCCGGACCTGTCGGAATTTACTTTCTAGATGAAAGTAAGAAATGGGCCTAACTTTTCAAGGAGGAAGTCTCTGAAGTTAAAACTTTAAGGATATCATAGATACCTCCAGTACTCTTTGCAGTAAAAATTTCAGCCAAATCCGTGTCGGTCACCTTTGCCCCCCAAAAGCACAAAATTTCACGACCGCGGACCTGTCGGAATTGACTTTCTAGACCATAGTAAGAAATGGGCCTAACTTTTTAAGGAGGAAGTCTCTGAAGTTGAAACTTTCATGATTTCATAGATACCTCCAGTACTCTTTGCAGTAAAAATTTCAGCCAAATCCGTGTCGGTCACCTTTGGCCCCCAAAAAATAAAAAAATTTCATGACCCCGGACCTGTCGGAATTGACTTTCTAGACCATAGTAAGAAATGGGCCTAACTTTTCAAGGAGGAAGTCTCTGAAGTTGAAACTTTCAGGATTTCGTAGATACCTTCATTACTCTTTGCAGTAAAAATTTCAGCCACATCCGTGTCGGTCACCTTTGCCCCAAAAAATAAAAAAATTCCATGACCCCGGACCTGTCGGAATTTACTTTCTAGATGAAAGTAAGAAATGGGCCTAACTTTTCAAGGAGGAAGTCTCTGAAGTTGAAACTTTCATGATTTCATAGATACCTCCAGTACTCTTTGCAGTAAAAATTTCAGCCAAATCCGTGTCGGTCACCTTTGCCCCCAAAAATAAAAAAATTTCATGACCCCGGACCTGTTGGAATTTACTTTCTAGATGAAAGTAAGAAATGGGCCTAACTTTTCAAGGAGAAAGTGTCTGAAGTTAAAACTTTCAGGATATCATAGATACCTCCAGTACTCTATGCAGTAAAAATTTCAGCCAAATCCGTGACGGTCACCTTTGCCCCCAAAAATAAAAAAATTTCATGACCCCGGACCTGTCGGAATTGACTTTCTAGACCATAGTAAGAAATGGGCCTAACTTTTCAAGGAGAAAGTGTCTGAAGTTAAAACTTTCATGATTTCATAGATACCTCCAGTACTCTTTGCAGTAAAAATTTCAGCCAAATCCGTGTCGGTCACCTTTGTCCCCAAAAATAAAAATATTTCATGACCCCGGACCTGTCGGAATTGACTTTCTAGACCATAGTAAGAAACGGGCCTAACTTTTCAAGGAGGAAGTCTCTGAAGTTGAAACTTTCAGGATTTCATAGATACCTTCAGTACTCTTTGCAGTAAAAATTTCAGCCAAATCCGTGTCGGTCACCTTTGCCCCCAAAAATAAAAAAATTTCATGACCCCGGACCTGTCGGAATTGACTTTCTAGACCATAGTAAGAAACGGGCCTAACTTTTCAAGGAGGAAGTCTCTGAAGTTAAAACTTTAAGGATATCATAGATACCTCCAGTACTCTTTGCAGTAAAAATTTCAGCCAAATCCGTGTCGGTCACCTTTGCCCCCCAAAAGCACAAAATTTCACGACCGCGGACCTGTCGGAATTGACTTTCTAGACCATAGTAAGAAATGGGCCTAACTTTTTAAGGAGGAAGTCTCTGAAGTTGAAACTTTCATGATTTCATAGATACCTCCAGTACTCTTTGCAGTAAAAATTTCAGCCAAATCCGTGTCGGTCACCTTTGCCCCCAAAAATAAAAAAATGTCATGACCCCGGACCTGTTGGAATTGACTTTCTAGATCATAGTAAGAAATGGGCCTAACTTTTCCAGGAGAAAGTGTCTGAAGTTAAAACTTTCAGGATATCATAGATACCTCCAGTACTCTTTGCAGTAAAAATTTCAGCCAAATCCGTGTCGGTCACCTTTGCCCCCCAAAATAAAAAAATTCCATGACCCCGGACCTGTCGGAATTTACTTTCTAGATGAAAGTAAGAAATGGGCCTAACTTTTCAAGGAGGAATTCTCTGAAGTTGAAACTCTCAGGATTTCATAGATACCTCCAGTACTCTTTGCAGTAGAGATTTCAGCCAAATCCGTGTCGGTCGCCTTTTCCCCCAAAAATAAAAAAATTCCATGACCCCGGACCTGTCGGAATAGACTTTCTAGATCATAGTAAGAAATGGGCCTAACTTTTCAAGGAGGAAGTCTCTGAAGTTGAAACTTTCAGGATTTCATAGATACCTCCAGTACTCTTTGCAGTAAAAATTTCAGCCAAATCCGTGTTGGTCACCTTTGCCCCCAAAAATAAAAAATTTCATGACCCCGGACCTGTCGGAATTGACTTTCTAGACCATAGTAAGAAATGGGCCTAACTTTTCAAGGAGGAAGTCTCTGAAGTTGAAACTTTCAGGATTTCATAGATACCTCCAGTACTCTTTGCAGTAAAAATTTCAGTCAAATCCGTGTCGGTCGCTTTTTCCCCCAAAAATAAAAAAATTCCATGACCCCCGACCTGTCGGAATTTACTTTCTAGACCATAGTAAGAAATGGGCCTAACTTTTCAAGGAGGAAGTCTCTGAAGTTGAAACTTTCATGATTTCATAGATACCACCAGTACTCTTTGCAGTAAAAATTTCAGCCAAATCCGTGTCGGTCACCTTTGCCCCCAAAAAGCACAAAATTTCATGACCGCGGACCTGTCGGAATTGACTTTCTAGACCATAGTAAGAAATGGGCCTAACTTTTCAAGGAGGAATTCTCTGAAGTTGAAACTCTCAGGATTTCATAGATACCTCCAGTACTCTTTGCAGTAGAGATTTCAGCCAAATCCGTGTCGGTCGCCTTTTCCCCCAAAAATAAAAAAATTCCATGACCCCGGACCTGTCGGAATAGACTTTCTAGATCATAGTAAGAAATGGGCCTAACTTTTCAAGGAGGAAGTCTCTGAAGTTGAAACTTTCAGGATTTCATAGATACCTCCAGTACTCTTTGCAGTAAAAATTTCAGCCAAATCCGTGTCGGTCACCTTTGCCCCCAAAAATAAAAAATTTCATGACCCCGGACCTGTCGGAATTGACTTTCTAGACCATAGTAAGAAATGGGCCTAACTTTTCAAGGAGGAAGTCTCTGAAGTTGAAACCTTCATGATTTCATAGATACCTCCAGTACTCTTTGCAGTAAAAATTTCAGCCAAATCTGTGTCGGTCACCTTTGCCCCCAAAAATCAAAAAATTTCATGACCCCGGACCTGTCGGAATTGACTTTCTAGACCATAGTAAGAAATGGGCCTAACTTTTCAAGGAGGAAGTCTCTGAAGTTGAAACTTTCAGGATTTCGTAGATACCTTCAGTACTCTTTGCAGTAAAAATTTCAGCCAAATCCGTGTCGGTCACCTTTGCCCCAAAAAATAAAAAAATTCCATGACCCCGGACCTGTCGGAATAGACTTTCTAGATGAAAGTAAGAAATGGGCCTAACTTTTCAAGGAGGAAGTCTCTGAAGTTAAAACTTTCAGGATATCATAGATACCTCCAGTACTCTTTGCAGTAAAAATTTCAGCCAAATCCGTGTCGGTCACCTTTGCCCCCCAAAAGCACAAAATTTCATGACCGCGGACCTGTCGGAATTGACTTTCTAGACCATAGTAAGAAATGGGCCTAACTTTTCAAGGAGGAATTCTCTGAAGTTGAAACTCTCAGGATTTCATAGATACCTCCAGTACTCTTTGCAGTAGAGATTTCAGCCAAATCCGTGTCGGTCGCCTTTTCCCCCCAAAATAAAAAAATTCCATGACCCCGGACCTGTTGGAATTGACTTTCTAGATCATAGTAAGAAATGGGCCTAACTTTTCAAGGAGGAAGTCTCTGAAGTTAAAACTTTCAGGATTTCATAGATACCTCCAGTACTCTTTGCAGTAAAAATTTCAGCCAAATCCGTGTCGGTCACCTTTGCCCCCAAAAATAAAAAATTTCATGACCGCGGACCTGTTGGAATTTACTTTCTAGATGATGTAAGAAATGGGACTAACTTTTCAAGGAGGAAGTCTCTGAAGTTGAAACTTTCAGGATTTCATAGATACCTCCAGTGCTCTTTGCAGTAAAAATTTCAGTCAAATCCGTGTCGGTCGCCTTTTCCCCAAAAAATAAAAAAATTCCATGACCCCGGACCTGTCAGAATTGACTTTCTAGATCATAGTAAGAAATGGGCCTAACTTTTCAAGGAGGAAGTCTCTGAAGTTGAAACTTTCAGGATTTCATAGATACCTCCAGTACTCTTTGCAGTAAAAATTTCAGCCAAATCCGTGTCGGTCACCTTTGCCCCGAAAAATTAAAAAATTTCATGACCCCGGACCTGTCGGAATTGACTTTCTAGACCATAGTAAGAAATGGGCCTAACTTTTCAAGGAGGAATTCTCTGAAGTTGAAACTCTCAGGATTTCATAAATACCTCCAGTACTCTTTGCAGTAGAGATTTCAGCCAAATCCGTGTCGGTCACCTTTGCCCCCAAAAATAAAAAAATTCCATGACCCCGGACCTGTCGGAATTGACTTTCTTGGCAATACTAAAAAATGGGCCTAACTTTTCAAGGAGGAAGTCTCTGAAGTTGAAACCTTCATGATTTCATAGATACCTCCAGTACTCTTTGCAGTAAAAATTTCAGCCAAATCCGTGTCGGTCACCTTTGCCCCCCAAAATAAAAAAATTTCATGACCCCGGACCTGTCGGAATTGACTTTCTAGACCATAGTAAGAAATGGGCCTAACTTTTCAAGGAGGAAGTCTCTGAAGTTGAAACTTTCATGATTTCATAGATACCACCAGTACTCTTTGCAGTAAAAATTTCAGCCAAATCCGTGTCGGTCACCTTTGCCCCCAAAAAGCACAAAATTTCATGACCGCGGACCTGTCGGAATTGACTTTCTAGACCATAGTAAGAAATGGGCCTAACTTTTCAAGGAGGAATTCTCTGAAGTTGAAACTCTCAGGATTTCATAGATACCTCCAGTACTCTTTGCAGTAGAGATTTCAGCCAAATCCGTGTCGGTCGCCTTTTCCCCCAAAAATAAAAAAATTCCATGACCCCGGACCTGTCGGAATAGACTTTCTAGATCATAGTAAGAAATGGGCCTAACTTTTCAAGGAGGAAGTCTCTGAAGTTGAAACTTTGAGGATTTCATAGATACCTCCAGTACTCTTTGCAGTAAAAATTTCAGCCAAATCCGTGTTGGTCACCTTTGCCCCCAAAAATAAAAAATTTCATGACCCCGGACCTGTCGGAATTGACTTTCTAGACCATAGTAAGAAATGGGCCTAACTTTTCAAGGAGGAAGTCTCTGAAGTTGAAACTTTCAGGATTTCATAGATACCTCCAGTACTCTTTGCAGTAAAAATTTCAGTCAAATCCGTGTCGGTCGCTTTTTCCCCCAAAAATAAAAAAATTCCATGACCCCCGACCTGTCGGAATTGACTTTCTAGACCATAGTAAGAAATGGGCCTAACTTTTCAAGGAGGAAGTCTCTGAAGTTGAAACTTTCATGATTTCATAGATACCACCAGTACTCTTTGCAGTAAAAATTTCAGCCAAATCCGTGTCGGTCACCTTTGCCCCCAAAAAGCACAAAATTTCATGACCGCGGACCTGTCGGAATTGACTTTCTAGACCATAGTAAGAAATGGGCCTAACTTTTCAAGGAGGAATTCTCTGAAGTTGAAACTCTCAGGATTTCATAGATACCTCCAGTACTCTTTGCAGTAGAGATTTCAGCCAAATCCGTGTTGGTCGCCTTTTCCCCCAAAAATAAAAAAATTCCATGACCCCGGACCTGTCGGAATAGACTTTCTAGATCATAGTAAGAAATGGGCCTAACTTTTCAAGGAGGAAGTCTCTGAAGTTGAAACTTTCAGGATTTCATAGATACCTCCAGTACTCTTTGCAGTAAAAATTTCAGCCAAATCCGTGTCGGTCACCTTTGCCCCCAAAAATAAAAAATTTCATGACCCCGGACCTGTCGGAATTGACTTTCTAGACCATAGTAAGAAATGGGCCTAACTTTTCAAGGAGGAAGTCTCTGAAGTTGAAACCTTCATGATTTCATAGATACCTCCAGTACTCTTTGCAGTAAAAATTTCAGCCAAATCTGTGTCGGTCACCTTTGCCCCCAAAAATCAAAAAATTTCATGACCCCGGACCTGTCGGAATTGACTTTCTAGACCATAGTAAGAAATGGGCCTAACTTTTCAAGGAGGAAGTCTCTGAAGTTGAAACTTTCAGGATTTCGTAGATACCTTCAGTACTCTTTGCAGTAAAAATTTCAGCCAAATCCGTGTCGGTCACCTTTGCCCCCAAAAAATAAAAAAATTCCATGACCCCGGACCTGTCGGAATTGACTTTCTAGATGAAAGTAAGAAATGGGCCTAACTTTTCAAGGAGGAAGTCTCTGAAGTTAAAACTTTCAGGATATCATAGATACCTCCAGTACTCTTTGCAGTAAAAATTTCAGCCAAATCCGTGTCGGTCACCTTTGCCCCCCAAAAGCACAAAATTTCATGACCGCGGACCTGTCGGAATTGACTTTCTAGACCATAGTAAGAAATGGGCCTAACTTTTCAAGGAGGAATTCTCTGAAATTGAAACTCTCAGGATTTCATAGATACCTCCAGTACTCTTTGCAGTAGAGATTTCAGCCAAATCCGTGTCGGTCGCCTTTTCCCCCCAAAATAAAAAAATTCCATGACCCCGGACCTGTCGGAATAGACTTTCTAGATCATAGTAAGAAATGGGCCTAACTTTTCAAGGAGGAAGTCTCTGAAGTTGAAACTTTCTGGATTTCATAGATACCTCCAGTACTCTTTGCAGTAAAAATTTCAGCCAAATCCGTGTCGCTCACCTTTGCCCCCAAAAATAAAAAATTTCATGACCGCGGACCTGTTGGAATTTACTTTCTAGATGATGTAAGAAATGGGACTAACTTTTCAAGGAGGAAGTCTCTGAAGTTGAAACTTTCAGGATTTCATAGATACCTCCAGTGCTCTTTGCAGTAAAAATTTCAGTCAAATCCGTGTCGGTCGCCTTTTCCCCAAAAAATAAAAAAATTCCATGACCCCGGACCTGTCAGAATTGACTTTCTAGATCATAGTAAGAAATGGGCCTAACTTTTCAAGGAGGAAGTCTCTGAAGTTGAAACTTTCATGATTTCATAGATACCTCCAGTACTCTTTGCAGTAAAAATTTCAGCCAAATCCGTGTCGGTCACCTTTGCCCCGAAAAATTAAAAAATTTCATGACCCCGGACCTGTCGGAATTGACTTTCTAGACCATAGTAAGAAATGGGCCTAACTTTTCAAGGAGGAATTCTCTGAAGTTGAAACTCTCAGGATTTCATAAATACCTCCAGTACTCTTTGCAGTAGAGATTTCAGC